>NW_021319269.1:601348-614258 GCF_001605985.2 Dendrobium catenatum | reverse complement strand
AAGTTTGGATTTTTGTCCATTGTGAAAGATGGGTCAGGTTCGAGTTAACCCGAAAATTTGAAGTTGACCCTGCTAACCGCACAAATGGTGAGGACTACATCTGAATCCCGCCTCCTCCGATCTACCGCAGTACCTGCACAGTCGATGCCGCCTCCTCCAGCCTACCACATGACCCACAACCACAAGGCCACGACGAACGTAACTACACAACCTAGAGTCCTAGTTGGGTCAAGCCGTCTGCCACACAGCCTACATTCACCCAGACCCTACGCGGCTACAAAAGGAAGGCGAAAGTTCGACCAGGCATGACCTCACCGCCTGCGTTCGTCCAGAGCCTACCCTTGCGACTCAGCAATTCCGCCGTTTAGCTAATCGAGTTTGAGGGTTTGGTCAACCATAAAACTCACGTGGGTCGGATCCCAGTTGAAAATCCTAACATGTTTAGCTAAATGAGTAGGGTTTGGTTCTGCCTGTTTATGCCCGAGTTAAGTCGGGTTGAACCCGAAATCGACCCATTGACCCGGATTGACACACTAGATTTAAGCTTTCAAAGCAATAATTTTGTGATGCAATCAACATTTCATGTGAAATATTATAAATTATTTGTAAGATCTTGTAAGATCAATTTTTATATTTTTTTTTTTAACTTTCTATTTATTTTATTTATTTATTTTTTAATATTTGCATGTAATTACTCATTTAGTTTTTATTTTAAAAAACCTTATACTTAGCTTCAATTAAAAAAAAAATCATATATATATAATTTACTTATACTTAGCTTCAATGGTTTGGATATTAATCTGCTCGTTTCTTTTAAAAATTATTTCAAAGCAAGCATTTTTTTATATTACAATTTGGATTTCATACATATTTAACTTTGATTATCAATTATTATTTTTTAAAAATTAAAAGTTTATCAAAATAATTTGTTTGCATTAGATTTATTAAATTATTACATTTATAGTTATTAGGCGATTATGGAAAAATTTTAAGATCACCATTTTTTTTTTTTTTTGTAAATAAATGGGGGATCTAATAAATACCTTATTTAAATTTTATATTTTTTTATCTAAGCCATTAGATTAAAATGGTTAATAAAACTTATATCTTTGAGTAAGATTGCACTCGCCTAGTGAGTGAATATTGGAATTGTACTTGCCTGTTATAAGAGAATATGAAGGTGTTAGGCTTATATGCCATTAGTTTGTGGGTACATTGAGATGGTGGAAATCTTAATTTAAATTATGATATTATATATCATATAAATAGTTTATTTTGTAAAGGAATGTTAGCCAATTATGATCATATTTGCTACTGTCATTTTGACCAGATGCAAAATCCTAATAATTTATCCATAAGCCCTATTTTGTTTTAAATTTTGGGTCGGGTTTGGGTGAACTCTAAAACTTGAAATCAACCTGCATTCAAATTGTGCTTCACTCGCCTCGTGATCGCTCGCTCTCAAGCTGCATCGTGCTCACACACAGTTGAGCTCGCAAGGACGCACCCCGTGCTCGCCTCACCTCATCCTATCGCCTAGGTGCCTTGCGCTTGCGAACCACCTGCCCTCGTGTCACTCTCACCTCACCCAATAGATCAGTGTTTAGAGTTAGATTGACTTGGGTTTATGGCAAGTTGTGTCTGATTTTCAATTGCTAACGAGCTTATGAAATCAAGTCGAGATTGGGTCCAATCAATTGAGGACAGGTCAATTTCGGGTTGGACTTGAACCTAACATAAAAACCCATTTTTACATCCCTAGTTCGCACTTCTTATCTCCTTGCTATCTCACACCTCTCATCCAATATTGATCAATTAAAGCAACTTATGTTGGTTAATTTGTTGGTTGGGAGCTTTGGCTACCAACCAAAATGTCTTAAGTTTGAGTCCTACGTATGTGATGTGTGTATGAGTTTATCTTAATTTGCCTAAATGTCTAAAAAAAAATAACAATATTGTTATAATATAATAAATATAAATTATAGAAAAAAGATTTATGATAAAAATTGAGAGAGACATGTGGTGTTAGAGCAATCTTTTAAGGAATTATTTGTGGTTTAGATTAAAATATTTTTCAAATTTAACCGAATATATAATACCGTTGGAATTTCTATTTTACTCTTAAAAAACAAAAAATCTTATAGAAAATAATAATAATAATAATAATACCGGTTGCATAAAGGCATAACCGTTTCAGTTATTTAGACCAATCAAAGCGGCCCATTTAAATCGGTTGTAAATGGATAATGGCCCTTCAAAATATTTTTATAAAAAGGCTCGACATATGATGCTAGAAGAATTGTTTGCTAAATATTTCTAAATTAAATTATGAATTATTTTCTTATTAATTAAATCAAATGTTTGGATAACATATTAATAATTATGCACGAGTAAATTAAAAATTTTAAGGTTGTTTTTATAAATTATTTTGTTAAACTTAAAGTTGTTTGAGAAATGAGAATATAATTATATGTAGCTGAATATTTGATTTGATGAGATTGATGAAAAATAAAATTCCATTATTTAACAAAATAAGATCACAAATAATTCAATATCCTAAAACTCATAAAAAACACTTTAAAATAGTGAAAAATTAAATTGATTAATTAGGATATATTTGAATTTTTAGCAAAAATTAAATTTTAACAAAATAAATCAAGTTATTTATATAGTAGTCGAACCAGGCCGAGCTCAAGCTCATTTAATATACGAGATGTGTGACAATTTTAGATAATACACTATGCATCGAGAGTATGTACTAGGACACTAAGAGTTGAGTGACGTGTCCAAATGATAATATAATCATCCTATGGTCAACATACATGAAATAACACAAAGAAACACCTTATATGGCATCAATCCAATAGTCATAACACAACTATCATATTATTAATAAATGCTCCTAATAAATCTTTTAAAACTTCTAATATGTCAGTTTTTTAGTACAAAAATTTTTAGCTCAATAAATTTTTGTACTAGAAAGTTTTTTTAGAAAGCAATAAGAAAACTGTCACAAACCAAAGCTCAAAGCACGATTATCACAACATTACTAAGGCTTCATTTGGGGTGATTTTCTTATTGCTTCTTAAAACAACATTTTAGTACAAAAAATTATTTTTATACTAAAAAGTTCCTTTAAGAACTAATAGGAAAGCCGTCTCAAACAAAGCTTAAATATTTCAAGCAAAATTTCCATTTCTTCTGATCTGTGAGAGAGTATGAGAATGGCTGAAATTTGATATATTTACAAATACCAGAAAGTCTTACACCTTCAAATCTTTTAAATAGTAAATACTATTTGCTCCAAATGACTGAGACTTCATTTGGGATGACTTTCTTATTGCTCCTCAAAGTAGATTTCTTTGCACTAGAAAGCTTCTTTAATAAGCAGTAAAAAAGCTGTCCCAAACGAAGCCTGAATTGAAAGAGAAACTCTTGAAGAAGAAGGAGATCGTCAAGGACCAAATCCACCAACGGCTCCTGATAACCAATCAAACAAGTTTCACAATGCAAATGGTCAAATTAAATTATTATCCATGTGGATTGAAATTAAATAATGCTAACAATAACATAGGTTTCATTTGGGTCACTTTCTTATTGCTTCTTAAACTATTTTCCTAGTACAAAAAATACTAGAAAGTTGCTTAAAAAAGCCAAAAAGAAAGTCAGCCTAAATGCAACCATAATATCCATACGAAATAAGATCATATTGCACTCAAGGGACACAACATATATTGTTTCCTTTCCTCTTTAGATGTGGAAAATATTTATTCTCCATATAATTAGTTTTTTGTTGTATTATGTCCAACTATTAGATTAAGGCTTTGTTTGGGATTACTTTTTGCTACTTTTTAAAATAGTTTTTTAGTTCAAAAATTTGTTGAAATTGAATTTTTTAAACTAAAAAGTTATTTAAGAAAGCAGTAAGAAAACAAACCCAAACGAAGCCTAAGATTTTTTTTGTTGATGAGCAACTTAAGAATAACTTGTGGTAAAATTTGAAAACTTTTTATGAAGATTTGGCCATTGATCAAATTTGTTGAATAAATAGACAGATTATGATTCTCCATATATTAATAATGTTTTTGAGCTCAAACTCTTGAACATCATTCTAGATAATATTTCTATTTATGCTAAAAAACTTTCTATTGATTTGAGTTTTTTACGAAGAAATTGATGAATTGTCTTTTTTTTTATAAAACCCGTAGAGGGGCCAATGTGTTAATAATAGGAAAAATTATAAGTCCTTAGAAAATATCTAGCTCTCTAAAAGTATAGCCTTTGAAGTAAAGCTACGAGCTAAAGGTTCTACCTAATACAATGATGAGCAAAAGAATCAAGGAAATGAAACAAAGCAAAGACATGGAGTCATGCGAGCCATCAAAAGCAACCTGCTAGATGAAATCTCAAAGAAACCAAACAACCCAAAGCCAACAAAAACAACGCCAATTACTTTATTTTAGACTTCCTCCTACCACGTTTGTCACCTCTACGAGAAAATCCTTTTTCAACAATACAATCCTCATTCAAACTATACAACACATAAAACTCATCAGCAGACTCACCCAATTCATTCCCAACACCCCCACAGGGCGCAAAATCAGACCCAAGCAACCAATCATTTTGATCCAAACAAGTATCCTTCAATTTCCATGACAATTGAGCTTTCAAAGCATCATTTGAAATAATAGAAATCGTAACATAAATATAGTTATTCCCAATAATAAAAAGTGATTCTGAAGTCGAAACAAGCATGGGAGAACCATCATCCTCCCCAGGTTCTATACCACACAGAGAAGTGTTAACACCAAAATGATCAAAAGGAGAATCTCCATCAACAATATCACCAACACTAACACAAGGGGAGGCAACACAAGTAGCAGCAAGGTTAACCTCACAAATATTAGCACCCAAACTATCATTAACATTTGCAATAGGCAAATGCAAAATAATATTCGATGGAACCATTTCCTCCACAGCATTACCAACCTTATCTCCAATGTGAAGATCACCAAAAATCTTCACCAAATCATAAGAAGCTTCAATTCAATCACCCCCATTAGACACCAACACATTAAAAGGAGAGACAAGAGATAAATTAGGGGTAGCAACATTAACCACATATTCCAAAACACCATTCATATTCCCATCAGAACTAACAATATTAATAGTCGTAGAACCACATTCCATATTAGCATGACCCAAGGCTACAATGATTGCAAAAAGAAGGAAGATTTTCCATCATAATAGATTGAGCATTACCCAATTAATCCAGACTGATCCAAACAACATATGAATAAAGTTTTGTTACATCCAATTCCACTAAAACTATTACAACCGAAGGGTGAGAATCCATAGAGGTTGCATAGTTAATGCATAGAGGCCGACTAAATAAAGATCCCAATCCATGAAGAATACAAGGAGAAAAAAGGTGAGGTCACAATTTTGGAAAGGAGACCCAAATAAGGATAATTGGAGATTCAACCAATAAATCCAAGGAGAACACTTCACCAGTTTCATGAAATAATTATTGACCCAAAAAGAACGGTGCAAGAAAAAACTCTACAATAATCCAAATCATTTGTAAGTTTAATCAGCACATTCTTCTCTTCCAAAAGAGTCACAGAGCATTCATAAGTAAGCTTAAGATTAATAAAAAACTTTCTAATGGTTTCCAAAGACAAGCGATTGTTTGGAAAATTTTCAACCAAAGAAAATGTAAAGGGTGCAGTGAGAGCCATAATTTCCTCCTCAGAAATCCACAATGACGACATACCGTTAAATGATGAAGCTTTAAGAGGCGGGAAAGCCACCGGAGTGCAGCTACAGTCCTCACAAAAAGATTTTAATAATTCATATTAAGATCAAATAAATAGTGTTAGCAACTAGCACTACCAAAAAATAAGGTAATTGCAGCACAAATTTTGAGCTATCGCAACGGTTTTAACAGCCACAATTTTCTTTGCAGCGGTTCTAAAACCGCTACGAATACGCTGTAATTACTATGCGCTGCAACGACATTCCATGGCGGTTTTACGACCGGCAGGGTAGCAGTTGCGAATCGCTTATTTTAGCAGCGGTTATAACCGGTACAAATAACCAAATTTGTACCGGTTAAAACCGATGCAAATTCTTCCAATCTGAACATATTTTGATAATTGTAGCGGTTTTAACCGGCACAAATCTGGAATCTTGTACCGGTTAAAATCGCCACAATAGAACAAATTATTTTTTTAAAATTTTGAAACCTGAATGTCTACACACTACACACTGCACCACAAAATTTATTTTTCTACGTCTACCTAATTTTCTATTTTTCTTCATCTTCTCGTATACTGCTTACATCTATCTTCATATTCAAATGGTGAGTTATCTTATTTCGCCAGAAACAACAAGAATAGACCAATAAGAAAAAAAACATGCCTGCATCAAACAAGAAAAAAAAATATTTGTGTTAGAATATCTCCATTCAAAATGCATCACAATAGAAGTTTAAGTCTTCGAATATACATTAAATTTATTATAATTTTAAGATATCATATACCATGAACTACTGCTTTGATCATTAGCAACTTTAGGATCTGAGGATCCAACCTAATCATCATAAGCCATATATACACACAAATTTCAATATCAATAGTAAAAACTAAGGTGAATAAACAACAAGAAGAAGCTAAGCTTTGTATATATATATATATGGGAGACATGAACAGAACTGGTGATAGGAAGTTAATGGATAGCACTTAACTGCTGCCTGTTCACAACAGGAATCTTTAGATGAATCTAATAGTTTAAAAATTCATTTTGCTACATTTTATATCAGAATATAATTTTTTTTTTCTAAAAAGAGGCCTTATTCAAGTAAAATAAAGTGTGAAAAGGGTGCATTTTTAATAAGAAATTATTGAAATTAAGCCACATATGAAGAGAGATTAAGAGCAAACAAAATTCAGTAAAAGCAAAAATCACCAGAAGTAAGCAAGGGTAAAACATTCATCATTCATATATGGTAAACCCTGATAATCCCAAAAAGAGTAGAACATTCATCATTCATATATGGTAATCTACAATATCATAATTTTAAGCAACATCCCAAAATAGTAGACTTCCATACCAAGATGCATTTCAAAACAATTTGCACAAACATGGGTTATCTTCAAAACGACATTCTCTTTCTTCTATAACATCATCTTTCAGAAGAAGTTTCATTGCCACCCTATAAATTATAAGAAGATTGTAAAATATTAGTATTCAAATAACCAACATTAAAATTAGAATGTGAAATTTTGCATACCATTTGTGAGCTTCCTTGAGATGGATGCTGCAATCGAATTTCTTACATGAATTGCCTCATTTCAGTACGTAATGAGTTGACCTCCTCTTTGAGATTTACTATTTGAATTAAATTGCTTCCAGAACTACTCGTGCCATGATTTGTGCTATAAGGGAAATATCATGTAGGTGTGACACCAAAACCTTGGGTTCTAACTCTGCCTGGTTGTTCAGGTCCCATTACCATGCTGACACCCTTTCATTAGCCTGCGCATTCCCATCCTCTGGTGTAAGTCCATCCTTAGCCAAGAGCTCGCAAGCTTGTATCTATGTTATAATAAATTTAGTTAATTTTTATTTTAAATAAACAAAAAATAATAATGAATTACATATAAAAAAATTATAGCTAGACTAAAATTACTTGCAATGCATTTTAATCAACTGACGAAGAAGGTTCCAACATTTCATAACATGTCACAAGAAAGTTTCAGCATTTTATAACTTGTCACAAGTTCATGCTTGCAAAATCATTCAAGAAAAGCATATAGAAACTCCTCTTCGTTTTTTGCTCGGTGCTTTTGTTAGTTATGGAGGGTAAAAGGCTTTTGGATCCGGGTTTTTTATCTGGTTCGTCTTCTTCTAAGTCTTTTCGTGATGCCCTAGCGGGTTCATCTGCTTCGAACTAATCTTTCCCTAATCTAAAGGTTTCGTCCTTCCGGGGCCTTCCTTCACTGTGGATTTCTGATGAGGAAGTGCTGGCCCTTGCCTCCTCTTTTGAGTTTACTCTGGTAAGTAAATTTCTGACTCATCGTCCGTCTTTGGAAGCTATTCGAATTTTTTTTTTAATCTCAATCCTAAAGGTGTTTTCTTTGTCACTATTCTTAACTCTAAGCATATTCTGATTAAGTTGGAAAACGGCATGGATTACTGTCGTGTGTTTTCCCATCGCTCTTATTTCGTGAATAACTGTTTTATGAAGATTTTCAAATGGACTCATACATTTGACATAGATGTTGAATCCCCTTCTATTCCTATCTGGGTTTCTTTTCCTAACCTTCGGCCACATCTCTTTGCTCCGAGAATTCTTTTTGTTCTTGGCTCCATGTTTAGTAAACCATTAAAAATTGATCATGCTACCTCCTCTGGTCGGCGTCCTTCGATAGCTCGGGTGTTGGTGGAATTGGATGTTACCAAGGTGTATCCTAACAAAATTTGGTTGGGTTCCGAGAGCTTAGGTTATATACAATCGGTTATTATGGAGCCCTTTCCCTCTTATTGTTCACATTGCAAGTCTCTGGGTCACTCTAAGCTTGAGTGCCCTTCTCTTCAGCCTCGTGTGGTTGTGCCGTCTGTGGCTAAGGTAAATCCTGTTTCTTTGGAAAGTAACTTACCTACTGTTGTACCTCCTGTTGTCCCAGTGGTGTTGAGTTCGGATAATGCCAATTTGGCTGTGAATAATGCCATTGTTAGTTTAGGTAGTATTGGTTGTGCTACTCTGTCTCCTCTCTGCTCTGATCCTGTGGTGAGGCCTGTGTCTGTTTCCCCTATTTTGGGTGATTTAGGAAATGTGGATATGGCTGTGAAAACTGAGGTGGCTGGAAATGCTAATGCTAATGGTTTTGAGTCGGTTGCTATTCTATCTCCCGACGCTCAACCTTTTACTCCTACTGGTTTGAATTTGATTTCCAAACTTGGTTGTCATAGCATTGAGGGCCCTCCTAGGGAGGTTCCTTTGCTGTCTGTTGTTTCGGCCCCAGCTGTTTTGGCCGGTCAGTCTTTAAATTCTAGGGACTTGGTTGTCCAGGTTCAATCGCCTGCCGTGGATAATTTGGTTGAGGAAGTGTGTCGGGTGGCTGTTTCAGGTAATTCTAGTCCCATTCGTAATGAACGTGTTGTGCTTAATGATTTTGTGGATGTTCCAATGACTTATATGGATCCTAAAAGCTTACATTATAATGTGAAGGATAAATCGGGCGTTGACCTTAGAGTCCATTTGGACTGGCTTCATGACTATAGTTCTGTATCTGAATCTGAGTCTAGTTCTAATTCTGTTGAATCTTTGGGAGATGGTGATCCTGGTAATTAGTTCAATCTGCGCGATAAATCTTTGGTGACTGCTGCTTCTCGGAGCAGATCTCGTGGGAGGGGCAGGCATGGTCGTTGATTGCTGGTTGTTGCTATGTTTCTATTTTTTGTTCCATTAAGTGTGGTTCGTTTGATGCATTGGTTTGCATTGGTGGTTGGTGGGTTGGCCGGTTTAATTGGTTCGTTTTGGACGATGAGGAAGCAGCGAGGCTGCAAGCATCGTGGTCGGCCAGGGTTGGTTGGCAACCTGGTTGGCCCTTTGATTTCGTTTTTTACTAGTGGATGGCCCCGCCCTGGCAACCTGATGCTGGTCTGAGTCCGTGTATTTCAACCTTCATTATTCTGATCTCTTCTTTGATTTCGCTATGATTGTAAGCACCTGATGTGGCCCTTTGGGGGTCTTCCTTTTGTAATTTTCTTGTTCAATATAGTTGGTGGTTATTAAAAAAAAAAAATGAATGCTCCCAGATGAATGATATGTTGTACTTATAAAAAGTAATGCGAATGGAGTAAAGAAGCTAAAGAGCATGAGTGAAATGGAGTTTCACTACAAAAGAGCACACATATATTTCCAACACAAGTATAAGCACAGTGGGAACAAATTTTCTAGGGAGTGTGAGCTAAAAGCTCACATGAGGGAATATGAAAATCATAATTATATAGGTAGACATTAATACATTTATATATATAACATATGACTTGAAAAAAAATGTATCTTATCCATGAAAAAAAGTGATTCTTATATATATTTTTTTCTAATTCAATTTCTTATCACTATTGTTTTCATCGAAATTTAACATTAGTATCTGAATGGTTGGAACAAAAAGTAGTTTATGTAATTCTTAATTATTAATGGAGAAAAGGGAATGAAATACATACAACAGAAATGTATGAGGCCACTTGCAGGAATTCAAATGGCTGAAGGTCGAACAAGCTCGTTCAGATCGATTAGTACCCTCTGAAGGTCTCGATCGTTTACTGAAATGAAAAAAGAAGAATAATGAGAAGAAGAGGAAGAAGAAGATGAAAAAGAAGAATGAGAAGAAGAATAGAAAGAAGGGGAAGAGACTCACATTGAAGAATACCGATCGTGACCAGGATGCCAGCGATGTGCGAACGGACGGCATTTCTGACAGCAATGACCGAAACTGTGCTCCCCCGGCAGTGCTTTTCTCCACTTGGACGTGGATTGCTCCGCTCGGAGGTATAATGCTCCGCATGAGAGTCACCATGGCGGAAGACAGTGGGGAGCCTAGCAGTTCGCCCGAATAAATGAAAAATTAGGGCTTCTATGTTTAAGGGCGGGCATTTCGTGGGGCTAAAACCGGTGTTAATATTTGAACCGGTTTAAACCGGTACCAGTTTAAACCGTGCAAATAACATTTGTTAAAACCGGTGCAAAAAATGGTGTTTTGGCTATGGTTTTAAATCCGCTGCTAACATCTGTTGCAAAAAATCCGATTTTTTAGTAGTGTAGTGGATATTGTATTATGAGACCCAAATGAAAATGAGAAGTGAATTAGATGTGCTGCATATATATTTTATAGCATTTCAATAAATAGAACACAAATAATTAATTAAGTACAGACAGGTAAAGGTGCAAGAAGTAACTCATGGCGTCAATGCATGTTTCCAAAGACCATCGATCGAATTCTTCTATGACCTTTTTAGGGGTGTCAATTATTGACCTCACCTGACATTATAGGAAAACTTTCCACCAGACATACACCGGTAGATATATCTGATGAGTTAACTACCGAAACTTCCGGCGAAATTTTTTCGACACAGAAAATTCATGCTTGGGGTGACCTGTTTAACAAATGGGTCGTGTTTGGGTACCAAGTTATGACACATCTGAAAAATCATGCTAGGTTCGGGGTAACCTGCTTACCCAAATTTGACTTGGATTTCACTTGAGTTATTGCCTCCCAACTGTATTTCCACACCTACATAGGCTATGGTGCTCAATTGTGCTTCTTGCTCCTCCACACCGCCGACACAAGCAGTCGTGCTTGCATCACATGTAGGTCGCACTCGTACCATATAAATGCGCTCGAACCCAACACTCGTGCTCACATTACGCAGCTTGCGCTTGCGCCTTTTGCCTTGCTTGCTTTCATCACACATCTCGTACACATGCTCTCCCCTTGCACTACAGGAAAAACGCCAAACACCGGTGGTTTTTTCTGACGGTTAAGAAGGCAAAATCGGCGGTTTTAAATTTTACCGGCGGTTTTTCGGCGGTTTTAAAATCGCCGGAAAAGTTGGCGTAGGAAACTTTCACCGGCGGCTTATTACAGGCGGTTTAGTTAGGCGGCGATTTTCCGGCGGCGTCTGCCGCAGGTGTCTACCAGAATTATAACCGGCGATTCTCCGGCCGTTAAGCCGCCGGTTATATTACCGACGGCTAACCGGCGGTCACTTTATCGACGGTATGCCGGCGGTTAAAGAGGGCGTCGTGTGTTCGCTTAACCGCTGGCAAGCGTCGGTACACCGCCGATTATTGTACCGACAGCTCCCGGCAGTCAAGGCCGACGGTAATACCGTTGGCATACATCGCCGGCTTTTCACCGGATAACCGCCGGTAGCCGTCGACAACCGCCGGTTAGCCGCCGGAAACCTGTAGCACCTGAAAAAAAAAATTGATAGCATTCCCTCTATTTAAGGAGGTTCACCCTAAATTCTAAATCTGCAGAAATAGCAATAGATAATAAGATATTTGGGGCTACACGCCTCTATATTCATCACAATTATATACATAACCACAAATTAAATAAACAGGTTCATCAAGTTCTAAATAAGTTCTAAATAAGTTCATTAAGAAGTTCTAAATAAGTTCATCAAACATAAAACAAGTTCACCAAGTTCTAAATTCAATAAGGTTACAATCACAAACATAAAAAAAGATCTAATCCTAAGCTGTATCCTCACTGTCTGGAGATGGCTGCTCCTCTTGCTCCTTCTTCCTTTTATTTTCAACTCTATATGATTGTAGCTCTACTTGCATTTCATTTTGAACTTTTCTCATTTCTTCAATCTCTCTAGATTGAACCCTTCTCATCTCTTCAATCTCCCTAGTCAGTGCAGCAACCCTCTCGCTTATAAATTCTTCAGCTCCACTTGGATCATGAAATGCAGAGGTGTATAAACTGCCCTCAATAGCATAAGCCTGTGAACTCATGCCATATACCCTCCCCCCTGTCTTCCAACAACAACTTCTGACCATATTTGATACTCAGAAATATGGGCCGATCCAGAAGATGATCCCGCGCCAGTGGACTGTCGACTTTCTCTAGCTCGTACAAAATCATCCTGCGAGTTACAATTAGTTTTATTAAAATAAATTTTTATTCTAAAACTCCAAAAAATTTTACTCACATGAGCCTTCTTAGACTTCTCATCAACCCACTGATGGTCAGCTTGATGTTGATGAGTTCTTGTATGCAACTCCAATGGTGTTGGCTCCCGACCAAGGTACTCTTTCTGAAAATTTAAGAAATAGTTATAATAACATAAATATATGTAATAAACTAATTCAAAACACTTACCAGTC
>NW_021319269.1:532590-600976 GCF_001605985.2 Dendrobium catenatum | reverse complement strand
TGTCGCAAATCAAAGCTCAAAGCACAACTATCACAACATTACTAAGGCTTCATTTGGGATGGTTTTCTTATTGCTTCTTAAAACAATATTTTAGTACAAAAAAAATTAATTTTTTACTAAAACATTCCTTTAAAAAATAATAGGAAAGCCGTCTCAAACAAAGATTAAATATTTCAAGAAAAGTTTCCATTTTTTTCTGATCTGTCAAAGAGTATGAGAATGACTGAAATTTGATATATTTACAAATACCAGAAAGTCTTACACCTTCAAATCTTTTAAATAGTAAATACTACTTGCTCTAAATGACTAAGACTTCATTTGGGACGACTTTATTATTGCTTCTAAAAGTAGCTTTATTTGCACTAGAAAGCTTCTTTAATAAGCAGTAAAAAAGCTGTCTCAAACGAAGCCTGAATTGAAAGAGAGACTCTTGAAGCAGAAGGAGATCGACAAGGACCAAATCCACCAACGGCTCATGTTAACCAATTAAACAAGGTTCACAATGCAAATGGTCAAATTAAATTATTATCCACGTGGAATGATATTAAATAATGCTAACAATAACATAGGTTTCATTTGAGACGACTTTCTTATTGTTTCTTAAAGTAGCTTCCTAGTACAAAAAATTCTAGAAAGTTGCTTTAAAAAGCAAAAAAGAAAGTCATCCTAAATGCAACCATAATATCCATACGAAATAAGATCATATTGCACTCAAGGGACAAAACATATATTGTTTCCTTTCCTCTTTAGATGTGGAAAATATTTATTCTCCATATAATTAGTTTTTTGTTGGATTATGTCCAATTATTAGATTAAGGCTTTGTTTGGGATTACTTTTTGCTACTTTTTAAAGTAGTTTTTTAGTTCAAAAATTTGTTTGAAATCGAATTTTTTATACTAAAAAGTTATTTAAGAAAGCAGTAAGAAAACAAATCCAAACGAAGCCTAAGATTTTTTATGTTGATGAGCAACTTAAGAATAACTTGTGGCCAAATTTGATAACTTTTTATGAAGATTTGGCCATTGATCAAATTTGTTGAATAAATAGACAGATTATGATTCTCCATATATTAATAATGTTTTTGAGCTCAAACTCATGAACATCATTCTAGATAATATTTTTATTTACGCTCAAAAACTTTCTATTTATTTGAGTTTTTTACGAAGAAATTGATGAATTGTCTTTTTTTTTCCGATAAAACCCGTAGAGGAGCCAACGTGTTAATAATAGAAAAAATTACAAGTCCTTAAAATAGATCTAGCTCTCTAAAAGTATAGCCTTTGAAGTAAAGCTACGAGCTAAAGGTTCTACCTAATACAATGATGAGCAAAAGAATTAAAGCAATGAAACAAAGTAAAGACATGGAACCATATAAGCCATCCAAAGCAACCTGCAAGATGAAATCCCAAAGAAATCTGCAAAAGAGAAGAGAGAAATAACCCAAAGCCAACAAAACAACGCCAATTACTTTATTTTAGACTTCCTCCTACCACGTTTGTTACCTCAACAAGAAAATCCTTTTTCAACAATACAATCCACATTCAAACTATACAACGTATAAAACTCATCAGCAGATTCACCCAATTCATCACCAACACCCCCACAGGGAGCAAAATCAGACCCAAGAAACCAATCATTTTGATCCAAACAAGTATCCTTCAAATTCCATAACAATTGAGCTTTCCAAGTCCTTTAGAAAAAATCCCCAGGGCGTGTTTTGGACGAAGTGATATGTTATCGGGCAATCTTATTGGGAATAACGAAGTCATCTCTGAATACTCAAAGTTTCACAATAGAGGCAGGGATAAGGATGAAATGTCGACGGAACTTCCACATTCACTGATTTAGGGAAATAATAGAAATCAAATCATCAATACAGTTATTCCCAATAATAGAAAGTGATTCTGAAGTCAAAACAAGCATGGGAGAACCATCATCCTCCCCATGTTCCATACCACACGGAGAAGAGTTAACACCAAAATGATTAAAAGCAGAATCTCCATCAACAATATCACCAACACTAACCCAAGGGGAGGCGACACAAGTAGCAGCAAGGTTAACCTCACAAATATTAGCACCCAAACTATCATTAACATTTGCAATAGACAAATGCAAAATAATATTCGATGGAACTGTTTCCTCCATAGCATTACCAACCTTATCTCCAATGTGAAGATCACCAAAAATCTTCACCAAATCATAAGAAGCTTCAATTCAATCACCCCCATTAGCCAGCAACACATTAAAATGAGAGACAAGAGATAAATTAGGGGTAGCAACATTAATCACATATTCCAAAACACCATTCATATTCCCATCAGAACTAACAATATTAATAGTCGTATAACCACATTCCTTGTTAGCATGACCCAATGCTTTAAAGTGATCACAAAAAGAAGGAAGATTTTCTATCATAATAGATTGAGCATTACCCAAATTATCCAGAACGATCCAAACAGCATATGAATAAAGTTTTGTTACATCCAATTCCACTAAAACTAGTGCAACCGAAGGGTGAGAACCCACAGAGGTTGCATAGTTAATGCGTAGAGGCCGACTAAATAAAGATCTGGCCCAATCCATGAAGAATATGAGGAGAAAAAAGGTGAGGTTGCAAATTTGGAAAGGAGACTCAAATAGGGATAATGAGAGATTCAACCAATAAATCCAAGGAGAACACTGCACCAATTTCATGAAACAATTATTGACCAAATAAGAACGGTGCAAAAAAAAAAAAACTCTACAATAATCCAAATCATTCGTAAGTTTAATCAGCACATTCTTCGCTTCCAAAAGAGTCATAGAGCATTCACCAGCAAGCTTAAGATTAACAAAAAACTTCCTAATGGTTTCCAAAGACAGGCGATTGTTTCGAAATTTTTCAACCAAAGAAAATTTAAAAGGTTCAACGAGAGCCATAATTTCCTCCTCAGAAATCCACAATGACGGCATACCGTTAAATGATGAAGCTTTAAGAGGCTAGAAAGCCACTGGAGTGGAATCGGCCAAAGAATCAAGAAGCAACGTCGAAACATATTTACTGGACAAGAAACCCGGATCCCATAAACGAGCCCGTTTAACTGTCATCTGGCACCGTTGGAAGAAGAAAATCAACCAAAAAGATAGACCATCCATGAAAAAGCTGAACCATAAAGAAAAACACTTCCCTGGGAGATGAAGTCCCGCAAAGGAAACGAATTGCATGTTCTCTTGCTTCTCTAGACCCATAGAGCTTCAAGGAGTAGTCTTTCATGGCTTTTGCATTTGAACATAATCTGAACTAATGGATTGCAGCTAACAGTACTCACAAAGAGATTTTAATAATTCAAATTAAGATCAAATAAATAGCGTTAGCAACTAGTGGATATTGTATTATGGGACCCAAATGAACATGAGAAGTGAATTAGATGTGCTGCATATATATTTTATAGCATTTCAATAAAAACATCACAAATAATTAATTAAGTACAGACGGGTAAAGGTGCAAGAAGTAACTCATGGCGTCGGTGCATGTTTCCAAAGACCATCGATCGAAATCTTCTATAACTTTTTTAGGGGTGTCAATTATTGATCTCATTTGACATTATAGGAAAAACTCTCATTTTCAGTGGCACATATCAGCCAAAAATAAAAAAATTCCACCATAAAAGGTGTGTTTATGACGGAAATGTAGTCGACAGTAAAACACGCGTAAGAAAGTTTTTTATGGAAGAATTGTGAAGCAATATTCATCGTTTACAAGTCACACTTACATGGTTTATCCATTGGAAATTTCAGCAGAAAAATTCTACCAAAAGTTTGGAAGATAACCCGTTGAAAATTTCCACCATACATACACCGGCATATATATCTGATGAGTTATCTACCGGAACTTCCGGCGGAATTTTTTTGACACAGAAAATTAATTCAGGATTTGGGCGACCTGTTTAACAAATGGGTCGGGTTTGGGTACCAATTTATGACCCATTTGAAAAATCAGGCTAGGTTTGGGGTAACCCGCTTACCCGAATTTGACTTGGATTTCACTCGAGTTCTTGCCACCCAACTGCATTTCAAAACCTACATTGGCATTGGTGCTCAATTGCGCATCTTGCTCCTCCACACCGCCCACACAAGCAGTTGTGCTTGCATCACATGTAGGTCGCACTTGTACCATATAAACGCGCTCGAACCCAACATTCATGCTCACATTACACAGCTTGCGCTTGCACCTTTCCCTCGCTGCTTTCATAAAACATCTCGGACACGTGCTCTCCCCTTGGCTCGTACCCTCACTCTCCTATTCTCATGCTTGTAAACTTAGTTAGCAGGTACAGGTCAACCCCAATTATATGGCGAGTCGGGTCCGGCCAGTTCTAAATTCCTAACCCGTTTGCCTAATCAGGTAGGGATATTGTTGGATTATAGTTGAAAGTGTGTCAATTTCAAATTTAATCCGAATCCGACCCGAAAATCTATTTTGACACCCCTATTTATCTTGTGTCCTATTTATTAGAATTCTCAATGGCATAAGTTAGGCCTTCATCAACTAGAGGTCCTCAGCGAGGAAATATTAATTATGCTTATATAAAAATTTTCATTCAAATAGAGGACATTAACTTTATCTTTCATACAACATTCAATTTTTCTTGCAGAAATATTATTCAGAAGAAAAACATAAAATAATAGAAGTATGTGAACAATAGTTTATCTGTTAAAATAACTTTCATATTACATTTGTGACATATAATGCTTTATAATACCTTAAAGTTTAGTTGATTGCAATAGTATAGTATTATATGTAGTGGATATTTCTTCTTCATGTAAAATATCATTATCTTTCGCAATGTTGGACAAGTTGTTCAGTGAACTCATGAGTGAATCCATAGTAGGGGTATTGAGTCCATGCCTCCAATCTTCCGCCCGAATACCAAGATTTTTCGCAATGTTCAGTGTTTAAATTTTGATATTGCACCTTGTTAGCAAACCTATGCAGTCAACTCCTTGTGCTTGGCTTGCTAGAAAAAATATATAATATAATCTTAGCTTTTTTGTGTGATTAATGCTTCATTTAGGACGGCTATGTTGGTGCATTTTATAGCAGCTTTTGAGTATAAAAATTTTGAGTTAAAAAAATTTTTATACTGAAAAACTGTTTTGAAAAGCACAAAAAAATTATCCCAAACAAAGCCAAAATGTTTTTCAACAAAATATGAGGACTTGATTACTTCAAGTGTATCAAACCTTTTGCACTTAAAGCACTTAAATTCATTTATTTCAATCTCCAACAAATTCTAACTCATAAATCACTTCCAAATGCCACTATAAGCTTGCTCATGTGCATTCCAGGTCATTCCCAACCCATATACACTAGTATTATTTATGGATTTTTATTTTCTATAATTTTTTTTTTTTTGTAAAACTTATGCCTTATAAAAGAAACTAAATAATTCAACACTTAATATGCTTATCCTATGCGGTAGGTATTAAATTAATGGGCCAAGTGAATGGCTACAAGTTCTGATCTATGTAGATAATAAAGATTGCTTCCACAACTAGGAAATTCCAAGTGGCCCATGTGAGAAAGATATAAAATTTATAGAGAGGATGAATAGGATGATCCTTTGTCTTGTTAAACTTCCTTGATCAAAGAAGAAGGAAAAGGAGATCAGATACAGGGATATCGCTCTCCTCATCCTTGATGTTAATTGGGCTAAAGTTAATGAAGAAGAGTTAGAAGACATACATAATGTTTCATGGTTTTGCTAGGTAGTCTAATTCCATGGTGCAATGATGGGTGATCCATTATAAAAAGAAAATTGTGCACAATATAAAGAATAGCTAATGGGGGCGTGGAGTAACCTAAAGAATTGTGAAAATAATTTAGGGCTATATCAATCCCTAAACAATGCTTAGATTTTCTTTGATATAAAGATTATAAAAACTTCACTTAATATACGCAAGTATACGTGTCAAATCAAGTAATATAGTGATATAGTAGAGTATCTATCCCACGAGAATGAATGTTTACTTGTAAATACTAGTACTGTCTACTTCAACTATAACAATTATCATACTCAATTAAAATAAGTTTTGGAGGAGATTCAGTCGCTTAATTTAACATAAAAAATAATTAAATGAAATACTATTTGGATTAATTATTTTGAATTAATGGAATATAAATACAATATATTTCATAATGATTCTCTTTTATATTAATGTTATTCAGAGCATATACATCACTATCCGCTTAGCCAAGCGTGAAGATGCAAAGGACAAATTAAACTCTTCCAATCTCAATACCACTCTAAACTCCCATAATATGCCACCCTATGAAAGTCATAGAAGAGAAAGTAAAGTATGTACTGCTAATACCCCCTCATGACCATTCATCTCTATAAAATTTATTATATGATAAGCACTATGCTTGTGCTTACATCATATAAATCGAACACTTGGTAATGCCTCCTTTTCTATTCCTAAGCTCCACATTACACTTGATATTCATTACACATATGACCATTTATGCATTAAATGAATACTTGTTATATTGAAAATATTATGAAATTATTGATGAAGAGAATTCATTAGTATTCCATATTTCATTTATGCCATTAAATGAATACTTGTTTATAGAATTTAGTCAGACATGTAGAATAAGTGAAGAAAATTTATTTTCCTTAATTTCACCAAAAAAAGAAATTACATAAGAAAAGATATCATTGGATAGATTCAATGATCTCCTCTACATCACTCTTTGAACTTACAGAATTGCTTCCACAAACACAAGCTAAACACTCTAATGGAATGTATTAATACTTCTATGAATTCTCTTAATTGTCACTCATAAGAAAAATTAGAGAAGCACTATAAAGATTGAAATTAAATAAGTGACTGAGCTACTCTCCAAACATTATAAACAAATTATTTAAATAAAATGTAGAAAATAGAGTTTGGCACCGGGGTGCCCATAAAATGAACAAACACCACAATGTTGAAGGGTTTCCTCTGCTATGGTGCTTGTAGACATGAACTCGTTATTTAATGAATCGACATTTCACTTCGTTGGCATATCATGGCCTAAATGGTTATAGTTGTAGTGCTACGACGTTGTTAATGGTTGAGTGCTGCAACATCCACGTATCACTCCTCTTGACTTGGTTGCGCTAGAATTTGCCACCGCAACACTATGTAAACAGAGACTTTGCTTTGTAGTACTGATTCCTCTGACACTACGACATTATGATAGTTGGATGGGCTTTGCAGCACTAACTCTTTTGATGCTTAAGTGTTGGAAAATAGAGATTGGGCACCACCATTTCCATATTTGGGTGCTAAAATGGAGTTAATGTTGGTGCCGTGATGGTATTGTGTCTGCCACTGCAATGCTACACCGTACTTAAAAATTTTGCTCATTTTATGTATTTCTTGCACAAACACAACTAAAATAATACTTTTTTACTAACAAATTAATACAAAAAATATAACATGATTTAGAATTATCAATATCCAATTAGCTTAGTTAAAGGTACTTTAAGAAAGGGGCGAATTTAGAATGCAATAAGTAATAAAAAATATCTAAAGAAATTCATCTCAAATCAAACTTTCACAGACAAATATGCTAAAATAAATAATTTAGCAATCAATTATGATAAAATAAATAAACAACAAAATTTTATAAATCTAGTTGACAAGATATATAGGAAGTAATAAGTTACAATGTGAGTGATCAATATTGAGAACAATGAAAATGATTTGACACTCAAATAAATAACTACAAAAATATTCTAATAAAAATAAATAAGATATTCATCCTAGTTAAGACAATACCAACCTAATCCATGAGTCGAAGTAGAGAAAACACAACATAAGAATGAAGTAAGAATATTTAATATGTCTTGGAGAGCAATCAACATATAGTAGGAAAACTCTCTAAAAGATATAAATTTAATATGAAGTTGGATATAAATATCTTAAAACAAAATATTCATCCGAGCTAAGATAACACACACTCTAATAATGGATCGTGATAAGTCAAGATAAAAAAATTCCTAAGTGTGACGATCTATTTCCCTAAACCCTAAATTTAATAAGAGATATTTGAATAAATATCTTAAAATCAGTAATTTATATTAACTAAAATAACTTGAACATCTTACTCCATGAATAAATTTAAGGTAAAGCATACTTCTAATGCATGAGTCTACTCATCTTAAGGATCTAAAACACTTGACTGTCTTGCTCATATGAGAAGGAGAACTTATTATGTTAGATATTCCACATTCAAAAAAAATATTTACATAGAGATTAAGCATCCAAAAATTAAATAATTTACACCCAATCTTAATTTAGGTTAAATTAAAATGTGCATCACAAGAAAATTGAGAGATTGAAAGACAATAGGGATTCAAATCCTATAAAAATATTGTCAAAAAAAGAAGGATTTGATTTCAATTTATTTGACCAAATCCATGGATACCAAAATAAAGATGGCATGAGATAACATTCTCAATAATATTTCTTGTTTTACCATACAATTTAGGAATTAACAACTCATCTGAAGCCACCATAAATGATCTCAGGGATGATATGAGCTACATCCTCGATCCATCTAAGTCATTGAGGAAAAGCAATATCATCCTCAAGACTTTGTCCAATCATCATAATTTAGTAAACTTCACTACTTCAAAATTAATCAATTAGGACAAAATTATGAAATTTTATTTGATAAGCAATTCATGATTCAAACAACGTGAAACAAGATATTCATCCAATTATAATGGTCTAAACTTACCCTATATGTGTAATGCCAGGACAAACAAACTAAGATGTGATTTAAGATTAAACTTCTAATTAGAATTATTTTGATCTTATCTATAGAAGCCAAGTAAGGTCATTATATTAGTATCCCAAAATATGTTGAGGGGAAATAATCATTTATAACACTCAAGCTTTGGGGAAGTACGGGCTAAGAAAGATGAACATTCATTGCAAAGTAACACCATAAATCCAAAAGGAGCTCTAGACCTTTCTAAAACTCTAAACAATCTAATAAACAATCCAAGGAAAATAAATTTACATTTTGAAACACATTTTAAGCCTATAATACACCAAACCAAGAAAAGAGATTTATGCTTTGTTTGCCCATGCCAAGATAATTAAAAGAGTCAATTAGAAAGGATTCAACCTACTTAGGCCATTTAGATAATATATAATATATTGGATCGATGTTTATCCATCTCGTTGAACATCATTCTATGGTGATGAAATTGAGCCAAGTCTTACTCTACTAGGATTTTTATTCTAAACTTCTTCCTCTGGCTTCAACATTTAAAACATAATTTGGAGATTCGCTATTAATTTTACTGTGAATCTCTTCATTAAGCACTAATCCACGATGTCCTTAAAGTTCAACTTTGAACTCCCTAAAGCAATACTCAAAGCAATAACCCGCCCATCCCAACTATCTAAAAAATGAAGATAACAACAACAATTCTCCACCTCATCATAAAACTTGAGGCCAATTGAATAGAATTGACTCATTACAGTGTTTAGATTATTCATCTACTTTGCCATTGAAGTGCCTTCTAGCATCTTCATTTTGAATAACTTCTTTATTAATAACACTTTGTTTGAGGCTGACAGTTTCTCATTCATCTTATTCAGTGTAGCCATGAGATTGACTGTAGTCTTCTCATTTATAATGTTTAATACAACATATGAGGAAAGTGAAAGTTTAATCAAATCAAGTGTTGTCTGGTCAAGAACCTTTCACTTCTCCATAGTCATTAAATATGGCTTCTTGATGAATCCTTCCAATGGCAAATACAACTTTTTTAATGCATCTAATCTTCAATTTGCATCTTCCAAAGTGCAAAGTTCAAGCCGTTGAATTTCTTAATCTTGTATTTTGCTTCGTTAGCCATTACTCCCACTCAAACTGAAGAATGTGACTCTGATACCAATTTTTGGGGGAAGTAAGATACAAAGCGAACACAAACAATAAAGATAGAATGTAGTAGAAATAAATAACACCAAGATTTAATGTAGAAAAACCCGAAATTGGAAAAAACCAAGAGGCACACTACACCAAGAATTTAATATAAAATTTGAGAGAAATAGTACATATTTATTTTCTTTCTCACTCTCTTCTTGCTTCTCTTCACCCTTGCACCATTATCACACTAGAACATATGAAGAGAAACTATAAAAACCACCAATGGATGAATCCCTTAATGAAAAATGAGAAAGAAAACTATCATTCCACCTCACAACACCGTGACACTAGTTTGGAGTGTAGCAATGCTCAACTCTTTGTATCAAGTCCTCCTGACAGTTGCCACAGTACCTTGGTTTGGAGAGCAACAACCCTCCCCACCCCCCCATGTCAGCACTACAGTGATATGCTTTTGTCTTTTGTCAAACAAACTATGCAGCATTGGGTGCTCCGGTATATAGCACTAGGGGAGGACCGCCTGCAACCCCCCAGCGAGCTCAACAGACTGAATTGAGGTCGGAGGTAATAATACAACATAATTGATCAACACACAAACTCCGCACAAAACTATTATTTGTTTCATTCAAAAGTGTAAATTTTGGTTCTTCAGGAACTAAAGGAAGATCGAGAAGATGATAGTTTTCCCCATTTTCTCTTTAATCAATCTTCACAAATCTTAAAAATAAGAAATAAAAAAAAAATCTTTACAAATTTGTATTACTTTAGATAATTTCTTCCATTCAAATGAAATGAGGCTTGTAGCTCCTATAGCTCCCATTTTAGCTTGATTTTCCCTATTTATGCGGTTAACATCTTAGAAGGAAAAAAAAAATCAGATATAAAAAAGAGAAGAAAAAATAAAAAAAAAATGGAAGAGCAAAAGTTAGAAAAGATAACTCTAATCTTACTCTTATACCATATAGGAAAAAAAAAAAAGAAGCGACTTTGAATGCTTAGATTTTTTCATTCTTTTAATGGGTAAATTATACACAAAACTACATAAAAGAAAAAAGAAAAAAAATAATTACAACATCAAACACAAAAAAAAAAAAAATCACAATAGCTATCTACCACCATTTGCTAGTGAAGCAAATCATGGGCTCTTAAAAATAAAAAAAAATAATAAAAAAAAAATCATTTGCTCTTTAATTTCTTTCTTGTATAAGCAATGAGGAAATATTCTCTAACTCTCCTTATCCATCACTCCCATCGACCGCTCATGGATCTAAATGCTCTTCGCCAAAAATGCATCCAAATGAGTCATTTTAAATCTCAAATTTTAGGGACTTGCATAGCTAATCCTCTTTTTTGTAATCATAACCTTCTCTTTAATGAAAAAATTTGTTCACAAAATCTTTATCAAAATTTCAATAAGAATGAGTTTCAAAATTTTTGAATTTATTTTAACATTCACACAATATTAATTATTCATATATTATACTAATCTCAACATTCATCCAAGAATTTTGAAATCTATCCAGGCTACTTTTATGTCAAAAAAAAGATAGCCTGAGCATTTATCACCTGGCGAGCAGTAGGCCATAGTTGCATCGGATGATAGCAAAAAGCCTCCAATGGAAAGCATTCAAAATTACATTAATGAACTACACATATTTTTCTAACTTAACAATCCCCTTGCACTTCCTTTACTAAACCATTTGCACATAAACAGTTTAACAAGATTACAATTTCTACAGCAGAATGGAAAAACAAGAAGAATTGCCGTAGCTGAGCCGGATACCAACATCACATTCCATGGTTAACAATTCTAAGCTAAACTTAGTTATAAGCAGCACTGAAAAAGCTCTTCAGCACATTGCTGTTCAGAATCTGCAATACTTTTCCATTTGACAGAGCAACACATCTCGGTGTCTTGTACTGGCTCATTGCCCCACCAAGTGTCAGATAATGATCCATGATCTTATGAAATGTTCCTCGCTTAAGCACCCTGAGCTCGAGGGGACTGATCGCTCGAACTTTCCTTGAACCAACATAACCTGCATCAACAAAGGCAAGGTCTAAACAATCACAGCAGCTACTAAGAACTTCTTCTCTTGCTTCGCCGCTGAGCTCCAAGAAGATGACATAATGGCCAGGATCGGTTGACATGTCGACATGACTGGTGTAGTCAAGGATCTCAAGCTTTTCAGCAGCCAAGAGCTTGTCTGCTTCTTCAATGGCAAGCTGCAGGTCTTTCTCTGTGTTCTTGTCAATGTTGATGGTTAATATCAGACTTTTCCGGCGAATAAACTGGAGTTTTGGTGTTGAGTTGTGAAATCCTGCCACCCTTACCACGTCTCCCAGCCTGTAACGATACAAGCCTGAAAATTGCAGAAGAGTAAAACATTTCTAAGAGACGAGAAATGATGTGATTTGTCATAGGGAGCCATTTCAATGCACCATCACAGCTCTTAATGACAATCTACTTCAACTGAAATGTCATAAACTACCATTGAACATTAAAAAACTGAAGTATAAGAAGCATTAATCTTTACATATTCATGAAGGCATTGTTTTATGAGTGCTAACATGTAATTAATGAAATTGCTATTCTCATCATCAGCATATACCAACTATATAAGCCAACTTTATAAATCATCATTTATATTTGCCACAATTGTATGTTAAACCTATAATTTGATCAGTTTCCATCCATGTTTGTCATCATTTTTCTTCCTAATCTTTAATAATAATTTTGACTACTAATCTAACTTGTGCACTTTCCACCTTTTTGAAAGTTACAATAAGTATTATAAATATATATTTCTTCTAAGGTTGGGTATTAGTCTGCTTATAGCTACCATACATTATCAAATTTGACTGCAAAAAATAGCTTCTCACCGAAGAAATTTCAGAAAAGAAATGAGAAAGCTACAAAAAAGTAGTAGTCAAATAAAATTGTAGTTGCATCAAAAAAATAAATAATGAGAAAGCTATCCCAAACAGGCCCTAAGTCTTTATATCAGTATATGTCAAAGATAACATACACTGGAATATTTTAAACTATAATAAATCATGAATTTCCAAGTTTTGGCCAACAAGAATGTGCCAAAAATTACAGGCCACCAATCAATTAACCAAGTCATCATCTATATGAACTGGCGCACAAAAAATAGTCAATTATTCAAATCTAGTGGCTTCAAAACCATTCACTAAGTCAACAACATCTTTATGACTTGGCATTAACAATTTTTTGTTTCTTTTATGTAGGACCACCATTTTGCTATTGAAAAAGCTTGTAAGAAAAGAATTCTTCAGCGAGAATCATTATTTGTCAGATTTTTACCCATTGTTTTCTTAAGATTATCAGAAATCATCCTCAAGAAGTTTGGATCAAAAATATTTTACTATGTGGGAATCAAAGTACATAGCTTGAAGGAAAAGCACAAAATAAAATTATCTGTATAATCTACAATCGTTTCATCATGCTTTCTATTCCCCAAATAAAAGGCTAGATGAGCATGAGGCTGTAAGGATAATATCTCAAGCAAGAACCAGTAAATGAAGAAGTTGTTTATCTATTTTCTGTAATTAGCTAAGATACAAGTTAAGTAATATATGATTATAATAGTTAGAAATGGCCTTGTATTCTTTTATTTTTTTATTTGTCTTTTTACTTTTAATTCAACAGAAATGCCACTGTATCACAGCTTAGGAGCTAAATGATTAGCCCAACTAATTAAAAAATGTTCATACATAATCACAGTCAAAACAACTCTTTATCAAATTCATTAATTGACTTTGGCCAAAATAAGCTGCAAGAAGAAACACATACAGTAAAAAAAATGAAATATTAAATGATTTGTACAAGTTGAATTCATCTTTTAATTGCAGCTGTATGACATGTCTTATGAAAATTAAACAGTATTTAGGCGTTCAATAATCATCATTTAAGAAGGGTTCATGCTGTATTTAGTCTAAATGATGTCAAAATGTTCTTTTGGGGATAACAAGGGCCTCTTTGGATGGCTATAACGTTTTATAAAATTGGTTCTGAAGTTACTGTTACGAAAATAACTTCACTATTCTAGTTGCAAAAAATTGATTTTCACTAAAGAAATTTCTAAAATGCTGTGAGAAAGTAAATCCATAATTCTACATAATTTATTAAATTAAGCCATTAGAAAGGTCTAGAAATTAAAGTTGAAAAGAAAGAAAAGAAAAGTAAGAAGCAATCCTTCATGCCGAACTCAACTCAAAAAACAAGAAAAAAAGAAAAGGAATAAAATAAATCTACTTTCTACTTTAAATTTTCTCATGCCAAGCATACTAAAGGTTGTTCAAAAGTAGATTTTTGAGTGGGGAATTGACACAGAAAAGCTCTAAAAGTATATCCCCTTCTTATAATAACAAAATTTCTGGCAAAGCTCCTCATAATATTCCACCAATATTGATAAATAGAAGTGCCAAAAACGCAATGAAAACAGCATATTACCTGCAAAAGAAGTAATGATTATTTCATATTCTTCACCAACCTTGACTTCTGTTAACCCAATTGGCTCTTGTTCTCTTTGATTGCTTAACAAATCACTGTTCTGCTCCATCAAATCACCTTTTTCCTTAAGAGGAATAAACTCAAAATACCCAATATTTGGAAGAACTGTAAATGAAGCTGATTCAGGTGGTAATTCTGGATCAATATTAGCACCAATCCACCCTTCAGAAGATCCATAATCAGCACTCATTAAAGGCAGACTCCCTGCATAATGCCTCAACTTATTCAAGTAAGGCTCCATTGATCCTGTCATGATTCCATAAACATATTTAGCATTTGGCCACAGCGCTGGTATCACCCCATACCAGCTACTTAATCCAACACACTTGTTGTATATGGTATCAGCCA
The DNA here is from genome assembly GCF_001605985.2 of Dendrobium catenatum. Taxonomy (NCBI): domain Eukaryota; kingdom Viridiplantae; phylum Streptophyta; class Magnoliopsida; order Asparagales; family Orchidaceae; genus Dendrobium; species Dendrobium catenatum. The sequence goes on along the minus strand of NW_021319269.1, from coordinate 586,156 downwards.
GCTGCGGATTTGGCCGCAGTAGCCTGGAAACTGCTGCACGAATTGTCGGAATCATAATCCTGCTCGAAAGAACTCCTTCCTTGATATCGAAACACAGTTCTTCCCAAACATTTTCAAAGGTTCGAAAAGCATGAACTATGCTGTGGGCAAAGGTAGAGAACACAATCTGGACTTCTTCAGAGAATATCAGACCACAGAGAAGGTGGCAGTACAGAGATTGGTGAAAGTCAGGGCTGAATATAACTTCATCAGGACTGCAACACAAAGAATGGATATCCATCATAGTTCGCTTGAATTGCTCACTTCGGTATACATTTGTCGTCGCCGTGGTAGCTGTTAGACCGCCTTTTGTTTTGAACTGTTTGCTGCTGTAAATAAATTGAAGAGCCTTTCCACTTCTTAAGGGATACGCTCTACAAAACATATATAGTTAAGGTTAGTGCAGCCTATCCAGTGAACATATTTACTCGAAGCAGAAAATAGAAAAGTAGCATAAGAAGCAATTCAAGTTTAACTTTCTGCACGTTTAATAAGTGTCAAATATTAAAATTTGAATTCTGAGGGATTAACAGGAGGATTGAAGACTGTTTTGTGTTCAAGTAACCATATATTACGAAATTGAAATAAAACCATAGTGCTACCAAAGGATTAAAGATTCAAGAGATGAAGAAACAGACCTGTTCCTGAAGGCAAAGGAGGTCTTATATATTTGCATTGTGGAATGCACCAATTCATCATTGAAAGGCACAAACTTTGGCTTCCCCTGTGTTGTACCGGAGCTGAAGAAAAGGAGCGTATAAGTCCAAACTTACAAAACAATGTAAAAATTGGAGGAATCAAGAAAATCAAATATAAAAGAGCAGGATTTAAGAATCCCAAACCTCAATGAAATGGATGTTATCGGTTTCCCTGTGAGGATCGGATAGGAATCTCCATCTGCAATTCTCTGTATGTAAGTCTCCAATTCCTTGTGAGTAACCAAAGGAACACAGGACTTGAAGCTATGTGGATCAATTCTTCCTCGAAGCCCCAAATTCTGTAAGTACTCTGCTTCCCTGTTGTCATGTAGAATCCTAAATAAAGTCTCTCTCTGCACTCTCTCAGCATCCTTTGTCAATGCCTCAAACTCCTCTATCACCCGATCAGCACTGAATCCCTTCACCTTCTCCAACATCTCTGCAGTTCTATCAAAAGAATCTCCCCCACTGCGTCAAAGTACTGCCTTCTTCAAATCTAATGCAGAAACACACCAACTAAGTCATGATCCAGAGAAAGAAAAAACAAATATTATATTTAAAGGGGTTGAGAACAACGACTTAGTCAGGAAGTCTGACAAAGAAAAGATAAAAATTATATTTTGAACAGGTCGAGGAGTTTAAAATAAGAAAAGAAAGCGAAGAAACCGAGTGAAAACTTCAAATAAGAAATCCAAAAGCGAAGAAGTCATAGAACAAAACTAAAATCTATGGCCGCAAAGAATCATGGAATATGCTGGAGCATGAAAACGATGTGTTCCTTGGAAGTAAAGCCCTCTCTTTTCCCCAAGCTAACCAATCCATCCCAAGATCTCATCTTTGCGCAAGTTCCGTTGAACAAAGCACGAAAATAAAACGAATAAACTTGAAAAATCGAACAAAATCCAGAACAAGAATATTCAAAAAACCAATGAAAGATATAAATCTACATATATTTTTTTCAAGATAGAACTAAGAGCTAAGAAAAACTGGAGCTTACTAAGAAGCAAAGCCGGAAGTAAAGAGAAAAATATACTTACATCAGATCTCTGATTGCTCGAAGTTCAGGTCGGAGGCGTTTGACTAATTAACAGTTCCCCATTTAGTGTGTTCTTCTTTGCCCTGCTCGGCCCTTATATAGCAATTTTAAACTGGCAGGCTCTTCTCCATTTGGGTTAAGATCAATCACGTGATGCCACGTGAGTTGCATTGACGCGTGGAAGACAGTGAATCGCAGTTCGGATTGGTTACCGCGAGGGATTATCCAAAAAAAGAAGTTAAGCCGACTGTACTTTCACTAGCAATAAAATGGAATTCCATGACGAAGTAAATTAGGAGAAGAAAAAAATCGAGAAATTACCTGAAGTTCAGGAACGGGAGATTTTTCTAGTGATAGAGTGAGAAGCGCTTCTAGGGTTTTCTTTTCGCGCGTTCTTCCTCCTTCCCCGCCTTGAGGAGGACTCCACTTTGGGATGTCCTCCTCCGCCGCATTCCCTCCACTTCCCAACTCCTCCTCCACCCCCTTGGCTCCCCTTACCAAGGATCTTCTTCATTGGAAGCTTCTTCTTTCCTCCCAAACCCTGGTCTCTCAGGACTTATCTAATTCCCTAGCTCACCACCCACAAAAAACTTCACTACTCACTTCACCAAAGCTCAGTTCGATGCCGGAGCTCCGTATTGGACTCTCTCTTTGGTTGGTTACTCTATCGGCAGATGCCCCTTCTATGAAGCCCTGTTGTCGGTGATGAAAAGAACTTGGAAGCTAAAAGGGGAGCTATCTCTTCTAACTCTCGACGATGGTTTCTTTTTGCTAAAGTTCTCTTCTCCTGAAGACTATGACATGGCTTGGACTGGTGGCCCATGGTTCTTCTTTGGGAAATCGTTTATTCTTCAGAAATGGTCCCCAGACTTCGTCCCAAAGCGCGAAGAGTTTGCCTCGATTCCTCTCTGGATAAAGATAAAAAACCTTCCACTGTCATGCTGGACTCCGGAAAGAATATCCAAAATTGCGAGTTGTGTGGGCGTGCCGCTTGCGGTGGATGCTCTCACTGCGGCAAAAATTAGGCTTACTTTTGGATGTCTGTCCTTCGGACATCCCGTCTTCCTCTACAACTCCCCCTCCTCAGACCTTGCAAAACCAGGTTCCCCTGCCTATCACCAATAAATTTGATCTTCTTTCGGATCAACAGGAGCATCCTCCCTCTTCCTCTGCTTCCCCCTCGCTGCTTCCTCTTGATCTGATTATTTCTCATAGCCTGCCTATGGTTCAGTCTCCTATCAAACACCAGTGCATGTCCAATTCACCAACCCAACAAGTGACCAATCCCCCTTCATCTCCTCATCTCTCCTATGAAAAAAGCCCAACCCAAAGTTCCAGTTTCAGTAATTCCTCTATGCAAGAGATTAATAGCCCAAAATATACTAGAAGTAAGCATACCAAGAAAGGTGGCAACTCCAAAAATAAGCATAAATGACCCTCCCTCGTATGGCATCCTAGAACATTAGAGGGTTTAACAATCCCTCGAAAGTTATGTTTTGCAAGTCGTTGGTGAACAAGTTTAGTTTAGATATGTTTTTTTATTGTGGAAGCTAAAATCTATGCTTTTTCAGTCGCTGATGATTGGTTTATGCATTCTCATTCGATTTTTTCGGTTGAGGGGTCTTATCACAATTTTGCTTCTTCTGCTCCTGTTCGTATCTAGATCAAATGGAATGCCCAAAAGGTTTCCTTTAGACCTCTTTTTACCTCCAGTCAAGTCATCCATGGTGTCATTCTTGATGGGGATTTGGAGGCGTGTTGTATCTCTGTTATTTGTGCCTCTAATTCTATTGCGGAGAGGCAATTGCTTTGGTCCTCGGTAGCTAATTTGGCAAATGCCACTTCTTTGCCTTGGGCCATATTAGGCGATTTTAACTGCTGCATATATTCTAATGACAAAGCGGGTGGTCTACCCCTCCCTCCTAGCAAATTGGGTGAACTTAACACTTTTGCTTATAATGCTGGTGTCTCTGATCTTTCTTCTTTGGGTCACTTCTTCACGTTGTATAATCAGAGACTGGATAACCCTATACATATTAAGCTGGATCGCATTTTTAATAATGATGTTTGGCTCTCTTCCTTTCCCAAGTCCTACTACATTGTCAACGACCCGAACATTTCTGATCACTATCCTCTGATTCTTCACCTGGACTCCCCTAGCAACAAAAAACATCGTTTTATGTATAAGAATTACTAGAGCTCTATTCCTGGCTTCTAGAATGATGTTTTGGAGGTTTTTTCTCTTCCTTCTTCTGGAAGCCCTATTTGTGATCATTATCATAAACTTAAGGAGCTTAAATGTCATTTAAAGTCTAGAAATTGGAATTCTTCCAATTCTCTATCTGCTCAAATCAAGAATCTCTCCTTGGCTCAATCGGATGTTTTTACCAGGCTTCAAAGTGACCCTATGAATGATATGCTCAATACTAATCTCAGATCGATCAACCTTGAGCTTTCCGGGATCAAAGCTAAGATGGTTGATTGGATGTCTCAAAGGAGTAAAGCAAAATAGCTCCAAGCGGACGAAGATGACCTGAAATTCCTGTATGCAAATATTAATGTTAGACATAACACTAATCAGATTAGAGGCATTTTGGTTGATGGTGTTTTTCATACCTCTACTGATCAGATCTCTGCTACTTTCATTAATCACTTTCATAATATTTTTAATGGCACCCTTCCCTCTTCCACTGATGCCTTACCTTCTGGGAACACTATCCCTTCGGATCTGAAGGCTAACCTGATTGCCCCTTTCTCTGTTGAGGAAATTAAAGATGTTATTTTTTCCTCTCCCCTTAACGCTGCTCCAGGCCCTGACGGTTTCACGTTTGAATTTTATAGGGATTCCTATAATACTTTAGGCAATCACTTCTGTAATGCTGTCCAGTCCTTTTTCTCCACTTCTTTCCTCCCTAGGCAAGCTAAGAATATTGTTATTGCTCTTATTCCTAAGAGCCCCCATGCCTCTTCTATTAATGATTATCGTCCCATATCTTTATGCAACACTTTCTACAAAATCATTGCCAAACTCTTGGCCAATAGAATGAAATTGGTTATGCCTTTCATCATCCACCCCTCTCAAGCCGGTTTTATCAAGCACAGAATTATTACTGATAATATAATTCTGGCATCTGAAATTCTTGGCAACTTCAACATCTCTTCTAAAAACAAATTTTTCTGTGCCAAATTTGACATCCATAAGGCCTTTGATACTGTTTCCAAGAATTTCATCCTTAACAGACTGTTTGCTAAAGGTTTTCTTACTGCTTTCATAGCCTGGATTAAAGCTTGTATTACTGACATTTATTTCTCTGTAGCTATTAACGGTTCTCTTGAAGGATATTTTGCTTCCTCCAATGGTTTGAGACAGGGATGCCCGTTATCCCCTTATTTGTTTACTGTGGCCATGGATGGCCTATCTGCATGTTTTGAGGAAGCTAAAGCTAACCGTGAGCTGGATGGTATTGATGTGGGTAATTCTAACATTACTCATCTGCTTTATGCTGATGACTTACTCGTTTTCTCTAAGGCCAATTTCTTTGAGGCCGCTGTTCTATTGTAAATTCTGAAACGTTTCGATAATTCTTCTGGGCTGAAAGTTAACCCTTCCAAAAGTTCAATTCTTTTTTCTAAGAAATGTCCTTTGGAGGATGTCATTTGTGATTTTCTAAACATTAAGCATAACTCTAGCCTCATAAAATATCTGGGTCCCCTATCTACTTCAAGAAGCTTACTTTTGCTGACTTCAACCCCCTTATTTCAAAAATTTCCAGAGCTTTAGAGGGTTGGAGGGCCAAAACTCTCTCTTTTTGGGGTAGAATACAATTTCTGAGATACACGATCTTTAATACTATTGCCTACTGGATTAGGGGTAGCATTATGCCTAAGCACTGTTTGAAAGTTTTAAACAAGCTTTGCTCTAGATTTCTCTTCTCTCGTGACATTGTTGTTAAGAAACTTAGGTTGATTGCTTGGAAAGATACTTGTATTCCAAAAACTATGGGGGGCCTTGGGCTGCCGTCATTGGATTCTCTATCTTATTCCTTTAGTTTCTCTACTATTTGGAGATTTCTTAATGGAAATAACCCTCTATTTAATTGCTGGCATAATCTCTATAGCTTTCTTTGGTTCCCTAATCCGAAGCGTAGTTCTCCTTTCTGGAAGAACCTCTGCTTGATTTCTCATCTTTCCAAACACTGTTGGTAGTTTAGGATCCTCCCTAACTGTAAGCACTCTCTTTTCTGGGACCCTTGGTGTTTTGGCAAGTCTCTTATGGAGTTAATAGCTCAAAATGAAGATCACTCTTGGATGAAATTTATTACATGTGAATCTGTTTCTCACATATTGCTGGATGCTAAGTGGAGCTTCCCTAGTTCCTGGCCTCATAATCTCGTCAGTCACATTTCTATGGTGCCTATCTGGAATACTGGATTGAGTAGCATGTGGTACAATTCTGAGAAAGCCTCCAATAAGATGTTTTAGAAAGAATTTTTTAAAGGTTACATGTTGTAAGTTGGCACCGTTTTGTCTGGCATAAGCATTCTGCTATCCGTTTCTCTGCTTTTGGTTGGTTGGCTGTTAAAAACGCGTTAAAAACTGCAGATCATTTACTGAAACGGGGCATCAATGTTAACCCGAACTGTACCTTCTGCTTGGACTTTAGAGATTCTCACACTCATCTCTTTTTTGAGTGTAACTTCTCTTTTGGGATTTTGAATTTGCTGATCCCACATTCCCAAACACTGCTGCTTCGCCCTAACCTTTTCCAGGTTTATGATTTCATTGAAGATATTGCTAATAATTCTGAGAGTCTGAACTTCTATTCCCTTCTTATAAACTTTGCCATCTACTACATATCTTGTAATGATAGAATTTTTGGGAATGTTATTGAATGTCAAACCACTATGGTCAGGAAAATAAAAAAGGCGGCTATAGCTAAGTTGGAGAAATGGAAGAACAAACACAATCTTTTTCACCTTTTAGATTAATTGGGTCTTTCTGGTGGTTTGTCTTACAGGATGGTGGCTCTCTTAGGCTTATATGGTGGCTTTTTCTGGCTTGTTTTGCATGGCCGGAGCTAGAGCTGTTCGACTATTCTGCATCCTTTTTTGCTCTCTGGCCGATTGCCTGGATGGTTTATTTGGCAACCAGGCTGATTGGTTTTGGTTATTTTAGACAATTTTGCAGGACAATGATGATTGTTGTAGCTATGCCCCTTGGAAGGTCTTTCTAGCAACCAGGGGCTTATTTAGACAATGTCGATGTTCCTGTCCCTTTTGTTAGCACATTGCAAATTTTTCTATCAATGTCATCGTTGAAGAGGTCATTTGTGTGTAGATGGAAAGAAGTGTCACAATCCAACTCAATAGGTTATATCAGCTAGAGTATGAGATAACAAGCTTTCCGAAGATCTTTTATTACAAAGAATTTTTTATGTCATTCATATGGCATACAGAGTCACTAATTCATCAATAGATTATATAAATGAAAGATATCTTCCAATCCATACATATATACGTCTCTTAAATCTATTAATATCAAAATATTTGATAAAATGGTATTTTTATCATTTCAACTAAATACACTTTGATCCATGATTATAAAAAAACTAGGCCATTGATATTTGCCGCAGCCACTGACCACCATCATTAATGAAATTTATGTTGTATTCATTTTACTTTAAGTTAAAAATAAAATAAAAAAATAATCTGTCACCAAATAAAAGTGATAATCGAAAAGTAAACATTATTATTTTTCTAAATAAAAGATTCATATAATGATAAAAAAAAATAAAGGTTGTGATGACTTAAATAAAAGTCTGTTGATAAACAATTTTCCTAAGAAAAGTAAACATTCAATAGGAATGGAATAATTTGATTTAAAAAATATTTTTTTCTAAATGCTAATACAGATGTCAAGCGAAAGGTTACATCTGTACCGGCAAGCAAGCAGCTCTAGAAACTGCGGAAAAATAACTAAATCTAAAAATAATGTATTGTGGCCTTAAATGGTTGGGTGGAACTGAAGCAAAGGATTATATTAGGTCGTTATGATAGGCGAGAGCTTTCTGTTTATTTTGATGCGTTGATTGGGAGTTTTATTAGTTAGGGGTTTGAATAGTTGACACGATCAAAAAATTTGATCTGAATGGACTCAAAAATTTCGATTAGGATCAACCCGTTTGGCAAACAAGTCAGGTTCGAGTTCCAGGATTCGATCCGTTTAAGAAATATGATCGGATTCAGGTCAACCCACTAATCCAAAGTTGACCCGGATGGACCCGTTCTGCAAGCCCTAATCAACAAACAACACATCCCTGCTTGCAAGCGTCAAGCCCCAATCCGTCGCCCGTCCCGTGCGAGTCCATTCGCACATGCACCCCTCTGCCTCCGCCTCCGCGCATTCCATTTCACATGCAAATGTAAGTCTAGTCCAGCGTCTGCCCGCGAGTTCAGTCCCACGCAAGTCTTGTCCTGCCTCCGCCTCTGCGTTTTTCCTGTGAGTCCAACCTGCATGCCTCAGGGTCATCCGTGTCGGTTTGGGTTTGGGTTGTATTTTCTAACTCATTTGCAAAAACGGGTTAGATTCAGGTTGGGTCAAACAATAGCGGGTTGATGTACGGTTCAACCCGTAAACCGATTTTCACACCCCTAGTTTTAGCTATCAACTAAAAAGTTTTAGATTGGAGTCTTGCATATGTGATGTGTGTGTTAATTTTTTTTAATTGGCCTCAATGTCTCCAAAAAACAAGGCTGAAGTCGGTCAAGTTGGCTTTTTTTTTGAACATTTGAGTCAATTAAACTATTAAAGGTGAACTCACACATACATCATATACACAAACTTCAAATCTAATATCTACCAAAACACCCAACCAACATATCAAAGTGAGCTATGTTGGCATTGACATGTGCATTGTGGTGTGATGCCCAAGATATACTTAAGATATCACTACTAATACATCTGGCGTTTGCAACAATTTTTTTTACATATTGCAACGATTAAAATACCTGCAAAATTTCTTACAGTGGTTTAGAAAGTTTTGTTACTGACCACATGCTTAAGCAGAAACGCATGATGTTGAGGGTTAATGTTAGGAAACAAAATGATAAAAATCATATAAAAAACTATAAGCTTTAGTTGAAATACAAGAAGAACGAAAAATTAAGTATTGAACCTCTCCATTTTAAAGTAAAACTCACTATCCACAGGTCTCAATCAAACATATCACCAAGGCAATTAAACATAAACATGAGGAAAGCAATATTAGATACAAATGATATTTTACTATTACAACAAAGTCATACATAAATAATATTCTCACAGCATTAAAAGCTTGTATATAGAAAGTTCGATGCCAATAAACCAACAAAAAATACTTCAAACACAACAAGACCAAAAACACCAAATTCAAAACAAATTATTAGCTCCAGGGTGAAGGTTGCTCTACCAATTAGACGAAAAATTATTTTGTGAGGACACCGGACGACATCTGGAGACCAATCAGAACACAAAATGTCACTTTTTTACTCAGTACCGCTCGATACAAGGTGGCGTGGCGTGTTCTAATTGGTCTTCGAACCTTCTGATGTCTGCACAGAATAATTTCTCCAGTTAAATAGACCTTCAGGGAACCACAAAACAATCTATTTCCCGGCACTCTTGACAGAATCACTTCCAAGTAGGGGTGTCAATTTTTGACACGACCAGAAACCCAACCCGGAACCGACCCGGAAAAATCCAGGTTCGGGTTGATCCGTTTATGAAACGGGTCGGGTTCGGGTTCAATAAACTGACCCGTTTCAAAAATCGGGTCTAGTTTGGGTTGACCCGGGAACCCGAAAATGACCCGAAAATGGTCTGGAAACAAGCCTTGCCCGCATCGAGTGATCGGCTGGCCGTGTTGCCCGTTGCTTTAGCAATCGCGAGTCGCGACGTGTGCTCGCAGCCCGTTGCCGCTGCAGCCTACAGGTCGCTTCGTGCTCGCAGCTTAAACAGTATAAAATAAAGTTTGATGTGCTTATAAACAGTAAAAAAAAGTAGTGTATCAAGTATACTCCCACTATACAGGACTACCAAAGTCTCTCTCGTCAGAACCTCAGAGGCAAAATAATAAAAGAAGCTAAAAGATCATTTTCCACCAAAATTATTTCTCCCAATCAATACAAGAAATAGGGAAATCATTTGAGGTAAACATCAGTTCTGTCAACTTGGTATTTCAATAGAGTTGTGCATTGCTATTAAATACATGAACAAAATCAGCTAGCACAAATGCATCAAATATAAAAAAAACATATAGAGAATTTAAAAAAATTCCTCCGATGAATTGCACAAATGACCCGCCCTATTCGAATAATCTAGAAAAGAAGAGAATCGAGTCAAAGACCAAATGGAAGCGGCAACAACGGCCTCGACATCAGGAGGAGAGGATCTTGGCGCTGTAGAGAACGAAGGAGATGCGACCTTGCGATCGAATAGAGTTGTGAGAGTCTAGCAACGAAGGAGACCAAAGCGGCTTGTGAGCAAATTAGGGCCGATGCAACTATAAACATTAAGCATCAGTTAAGACCGTTGGCATTGGCAAGCTATAACAGCAGTCCTAAAAGTGCTACTATTAATGGTTGCGAAAACCTTTAAGTTTTTTTAGTATATGCTCGGAAGATTTTAATAACAATATATGCATTTTAATAAAAATATAAAAATAAGATAAAATTTATATGAGAATATGTTTTATTGTTGTTGAATTTATCTTATAATTATAATATTTTTGAGTATTATATGTAATAAAAAATCTCAATATAAATTCAAGTGAATGAGGCCTATCACGTAAATCCCATCAATATATCTTGAATTTCTATTTTTCTTCTTGTAGAAAATTCAAATAAATTTTGTTAAACTGCTTCATAAGTAGCCTTATGGATGTTAGAGTATATCCCTAGTACATATTACTTAACCTACTCCACTTGAAACCGACATGAGTAAGGCCGCGTGCACCATCTCCTGCAGGGTAGCAGACAGTGTCAGCCTTTAGCTGTTTTCTACGTTCTTGTTCCATACATTAGTCTCATATACTTGCTTGCATTGTATTGGAGTTACTATGAGATGAATAGCTTATTCTCCTGAAGCTTCTACTACTTCTTCCTTGTTATGTTTTGTAATTCCATTAAACTCTCAATGCAGGTCTCAATGCAGGATGCTCACATGGTATCAGAGCATTAGGTCAGCTTCTCGTTTAATTGCTTCGAATGACGTCCAAGGATCTTCCTCTCCTGCACCAGCGACATCCTCTCTCTCTACCGCAATGGCAGAGATCTCTATTACTCCTTCCTTAAAGTTTCTCATGAGCAATTTGAAGCACATTGTGTCTACTTCACTCACAAATGAGAACTATCCCATTTGGCGTCTTCAAATTTTAAGCTATTTTCAACAAATGGGTTTGAAGGTTATTTAACTAGAAGTGTTACTACATTGGCTGCTTCTTCTGCTACAGATCAAAATACTTCAGATTTGCGTCTCTGAAAGCTTGTTAATCAAAATTTGGTTTCAGAAATACTATCTACATGCAATTTCAGCTTCAGTTCGTCCATACATTCTTTCACTCTCTAGTGCTCATGAGATCTAGATAACTTTCGAAAAATATCTTCAACCCACAAATCGTTCTCGTGTAATTCAACTTAAAAATGAGTTGCACCATATTCAGATGAAAGAGCTTACCATGACATAATACCTTGCTCAAATTAAAGCTCTCGTGGACAACATAGCAGCTTTCAGAGGGCATATAGATGTTGAAGATGTTATTTTACATGCATTGAATGGATTGACATATGTCTACATTCCATTAAAATCTGTTATTTGCACAACTCAGCAGATGGTTAGTCTAGATGTGTTGTATTCCCTCTTGTACAGTGAAGAAATCAACTTACAAAATGAGCAGCAAAAAGAGGTTCTGCCTCCTTCAGACCACACGGCATTGTGGACAGTTCATTCTAACACATCCCGTGGCAGATTTTCCTCAAGATCTAGAGGAAGAGGAGCTCCCTTCAGAACAGTTTCTACTGGACCAAACACTTCATATACACAAATCTACAATAACAGTCGACCCTCTACTCCGGCTGCTACCCGTCCAACATGTAAAATTTGTGGAAAACTTTGTCGTGTTGTTCTAAATTGTTGGCATCGTTGCAATATGTAGTATGCACCAACTGCTCCAAATGCCAACCCACGTGCCTTGCTGACCAGCTCCAACAGCAGTGTGACCTCTCCGATCATTGAATGGGTCTTAGATTATGGTGCATCCTCTCATTTAACATCTGATGCTACTCATTTGCAATAACCAACACCGTATTATGGAGATAATTCAGTCTCAGTTGCTAGCGGAAGTACTCTTCCAATTCAACATACTGTGAAAGGAATTCTTCCTCTCTCGATACGAACTGTAAGCTTTGTCTTAAAAATCTTCTACATGTTCCACTTCTTTCTCATAACCTTCTTTCAATTCTCATATTAACTTCTGATAATAATTGCTCTATCCTGTCTGATGCTCATGGCTTTCTTATTAAGGATCTCTCGAACAATAGTATCGTTCTTTGTTGTCGCTCTCAAGATGGGCTTTATCCGGTTCAAACTGACTCCACTGCTTCTCCTAAAGCCTTGCAATCCACGGTCTGCTTACCCGAGCCATGGCATGCATGTCTTGGTCATCCAAATCTTAGGATTTTGCAATTTCTTTCTAATGTTGTTCCAGCTATATGTACTCCTCCCTCTACCTTTATATGTATGTTTTGTAATGTAGCCAAGAGCCACAAGTTACCCTTTACTTCATCTACAAGTCATGTACTTAATTAATACATTTCAATGTTTGGGGACTAGCTCCTGTCTCTTCTTTTCATGTTTTTCGTTATTATATTATGTTTATAGATGATAACACAAGGTATATTTGGCTTTATCTTATGCACTCTAAAGATGAACCCATCTCGAATTTTTAGCATTTTCATCAGCTTATAAAGAATTCTTTTAATACATCAATTCAAACTCTCTAAACAGATGGTGGTGGAGAGTACACAAGTCATCTTTTTCGCACTTACTTAACTCAACATGGTATCACTCACCAATTTAGCCGCCCTTATACACCTGAATAGAATTGTCTTGAAGAATGCAAGCATCGTCATCTCCTCGAGACGACCAAAACTCTTCTTCATACTACTCATCTCCCTCAAATTTTTTGGGATAAAGCTCTCTTGAATTCCAATTATCTCATTAACATCTTACCAACCAAAGCCTGTCATCTCCAAATTCCTTACCAACTCTTACATGGCACATTACCATCCTACAACCATTTGAAAACATTTGGTTGTCTATGCTTCCCCTGGTTTCAACCACATTCCAAAAATAAATTATCTCTTTGCTCTCATGAGTGCATATTCCTGGGTTACTCTACTTCTCATAAGGGTTATCGTTGTTTCAATTCACAAACCAACAGAATCTATGTCTCCCGTCCTATTATTCTCTATGAACATATATTTCCATATAACTCCGCTACATCATCATCACCAAACCCATTACCTTTTCCACCTCAAAATCCCTTGCTATTAATGCCAACTTCTTTTCCTCTTACAGATCTTTCATTCACTCCACAATTCTCTTTATCTAGTTTACCTATGGTTCAACTAGTTTCTGCAGTAAATGGTTCTGTTTCGCCCTTCTCATCTCCAAATTCTTCCAATGGATCCAACTCTTCCTCTGGTACATCTTTAGCTCCACAAAGTCTATAGCATCCACATCAACCTCCTCTTTCTACACATCCTATGCAAACTCGGTTGAAAACAGGTCATTAAAGGCCCAAAGTTATTCTTGATCTGCTTACGGTTCCTCAATGGGTTATTACTCCTACATCTTATAAAGAAGCAATTAAGTGTCAACCTTAGATAAATGTTATGTCAGAGGAATTTTTGGCACTTCAAAAGCAAGGCACTTGGATTCTAATACCCCCTCCCACAACTAAACCCATTCATGTTATATATTGGTCTTCAAATTAAAAATGAAATCAAATGGTCAAATTGATCGTTATAAGGCTAGGTTAGTTGCACAAGGCTTTACCCAAGAGCATGGAATCAACTTCAATAAGACCTTTAGCCTGGTGGCCAAGTTACCAACCAATCAAGTACTTTTTTTGCTAGCACTTCATCAGAATTGGCCAATTCTTCAGTTTGATATCTCCAATGCATTTCTTCATGGTGATCTTCATGAAAAAGTGTTTATGAAGAAACCTCTAGGCTTTATTGATGCTCAACATCCACACTATGTTTGCAAACTGCATAAAGCTACGGGCTCCTCGCCAATGGTATACCAAACTTACACAATCTTTTGTTCAGTTTGGGTTCATATTTAGCAAGGTGGATCCATCACTTCTTATTTATAACAAGTCTACTATTCAACTTTATCTTCTTATATATGTTGATGAATTGTTATTTACTAGAAATAATTCTGAATCTATTCAACATTAACTGCATATGCTATGGTCTAAGTTCTCCTTAAAACAGCTCGGCTCCGTTAATACGTTTTTAGGCATTCAGGTGCATAAAACTTCCAATGCCTTATTTTATCGTCAAACTAAATATGCTACAACTATTCTAGCTTCCGCCGAGTTCACAAATTCAAAACTGGTATCAACACCTATTATTATTAAATCTTCTAAAATGGTGTCTGCTGCTCAGCCCTTTTCTGATCTACAACTATTCAGGCGTCTAGTTGGTTCGCTCAACTACCTTACCATAACTAGACATGATATTACCTATGTAGTAAATTTTGTTTGCCAACATATGCATAGCCTGACAATTGCTGATTTTCTAGCAATCAAACACGTTCTTCGTTATCTCCAGGGCACAAAATCCTATGGCTTACCTATCGTGCCAGGAAATATGCAGCTCACTATATATGTGGATGCTGATTTGGCCTCTGATTATGTGGATCGTAAGTTTATTTATGGGTTCTGTTCTAATCTTGGATCGACTCTTGTTTCTTGGTGTGTTAAAAAATAAGCCACGGTAGCTAAATCTTCAATTGAAGCTGAGTATCATGACTTATCTTCAGAAACATCGGACATTCTCTCGCTTCGTCGGTTGTTGGCTGAGTTTAGTCACTCTCAATAATCTCTGACGTCTATCTTTTGTAACAGTACTTCTGTCTTTGCCTTAGCTCACAATCCTATTTTTCATGCTCGCACCAAGCATATAGAGATAGACTATCACTTTATCAGCCATCATATCCAACATGGTGCTATTGCAGTTCATCATCTTAATTCTCTGGATCAAACTGCAGATATTCTAATGAAACCCCTCTTTCCCCTTAGATCTGCACTCCGTGACAAACTAACCATTTGATCCTCAAATGCTTAGTTTGAGGGGGGCTGTTAGAGTATATCCCTAGTACATGTTACTTAACCTACTCCACTTGAAGCCGACGTGAGTAAGGCTGCACCATCTCTTACAGGGCAGCTGCCAGTGTCAGCCTTTAGCCGTTTTCTATAGTATTGTTCCCTGCATTTGTCTTATATACTTGCTTGCATTGTACTAGAGTTACTATGAGATGAATAGCTTATTCTCCTGAAGCTTATACTACTTCTTCCTTGTTCTGTTTTGTATTTCCATTAAACTCTCAATGCAGGTCTCGATGCAGGATGCTCACAATGGATTGAATTGTGACTCCAAATAAATCTTCAGAAAAGAGAGATAGAGTTGTCCAAAGAAAAATTAGCTGAAGGACTGAAATAAGCCCAATTAGCGTTGAATCATGTGAGATGGGAGGTGAATGATATCATTATACTGACCTTATCTACTACAGCTATTATAGCAATTATGATCAGCTTTAGGTTGGAGCGGTGCATAACCCTACTCTCATCCGTCATTACATCTCCATGGATGAGGAAAACTACATTTTTTTTTGTATAATTATTGCATTCATGGGAGACTAAAGGGCAGGTAAATCTTGTTAAACCTCATGAGCCTATAGAAATTTTTGAAATTTTAATGATTAAAAATATTACTAGTTGTGATAATTTTGTGCTGATGAATTTATATGTTCATGTTTTATAGGAAGCTAAAAGTGCTAGGTAAATTAAATGTTGAAAGACAAATGGTACTGGACATATGATTTGGATGATAATCACATAAGTGTGATTAACCTAAGTTGAAGAAGATAAGCAATCAAGGAAATGAAATATCACCAATTAGTAAAATCTTATATATTTTTATGATTCTTATTTTATATGTTGTATATATAATTTATAAAAAAACCAAACACACGCAGATTATAGTTAAATTAATTTCATGCTTTGATGAAGATAAATAAATTAGTTGTTAATTAAAATAAGTTAATTAAGGACAAATCATATTGTGCGTCGAGTTTCATCGTATTGTACGATATGCATGACATCTTTAGAAATTCTAGAAAATGATGTTATATAAACTAAAATAAAATTAAAATTAATAAAACAAGTCATAATGTTTTCCATAAGTAGGATTTTACGATTTGTTATAATTAGACTAAGGTTGGAATGTGTGATCATAAGTGATGACATTGTTAATATGCATGATTTGTCAATAGTTTGAGTGCAATCAAGTCATCACATCAACGAGTTGATGCATCATATGAATGTCATGTATTGATCAATGCTTTAGCAAACCAGCTCTTGATTAGGTGGGTGTGGTTGAAAAGTGGTTCTAGTTTAAAGCTAGTAAGTGTGCATAAATTACAATCATCATGTATAAATAATTATAGAGGAGCACTCACTAGAGGCAACCATTCCTCTTGAAAATTAAATTAGTAAATTACAGAAGATGATGCATTTCCCAACCAAAGGATAAATATTAGCTTCTTTGGAAGATGGGCACGTTCTACTAAAAAAATGGCAACTTATTTATTTAATGATTGGCAAAGATGCCAAATTTACGAGTATGACTGATGAACTAGTAGAAATTAGGTCAACGAAGATGCCAATGGACATGACTTTGTACCTATCAAGTAGAAGACCTTTTAAGTACCTTAATGGCCACATTAATCAATCTTCAAGGGGTTATGAAAGGTTAACTGAAAGAAGCTTAGTAGCAAACTAAGGATTACTCGAACCTTCTCTAGCCTAGCATAGTGATGACATGTAAATTACGGGTGCCTAGCAAAGATTTATGAAATGGAAAAAGAGTTCACTAGAATATACACGAGAAGATTATGAGTAGTTGTTCTAGTAACAACATTTTTATATAGTTATGAATGTGAGGCAGTACGACTCCTTAGGGCCTCGCTATCATAACTGAGAACTAGTGCAAAAGGATAATATTTTTTGGATCCTCCTTAGATTAGTGGTAGTGCTAAAAGGTTAAGAGTTACTAGGAAGAAATCCTCTCCCATTCAATTTCATCAGGAATAAAAATTTTATAAAAAGTTGACCATGAATGAACAAAGCAATGTACAATGCAA
Organism: Dendrobium catenatum; assembly: GCF_001605985.2. Classification (NCBI taxonomy): domain Eukaryota; kingdom Viridiplantae; phylum Streptophyta; class Magnoliopsida; order Asparagales; family Orchidaceae; genus Dendrobium; species Dendrobium catenatum. Next base: position 568,915 of record NW_021319269.1, on the reverse strand, counting down.
AACCAACCAACTCATCTACCAGCATGTAAAAGCAACAAAATAATTCTCCCAACTTGGGGGCATTTAAGAAGAGGGGTATAAATGGTGGAAAAACTTCAACCCTTACACTAGTATGGTAGGAGGAAAAGTGGAGGATTAGGTAATGCATTATATATAAGATAGTCAAACAAGATATGAGCCGCTTTAGTGCCATGAAATCCACTAAGGGTTGATTTGATATGCCTTGCATCAGGCTCTTATTAGACATAGCAGGCCATATTGAGACATCATAATGTTACAACTTAAATATAATTATAAATGGGTGAGGGTGGTGATTATAACTGGACTTCTTGGCACAACTAGTCAAGACATTAGCAAAGCTAGCTTGTTGAGAGGATAAACAAGATATTAGACAAAGAATGGGGCATAACCATGAACCAAGAAAAAGGATAAAAGATAGCCTTAAAGAAAAGAGTTGGTCATGGCATCATTGTAACAACTAAGAGTTTTCAGGTGAGATATATGGAGGACTACATGACCATGGAAGAAGCTCCTCCTAGGCCACCGCCTGAGTTCCATCGGACCACCACCTAATGTCGTCGGTCCGCCGGACAACCACCTGAGGTCGTCACCTTCACCGGACCACCGCCTGAGGCCCTCACCTTCGTAGGACCACCACTTGAGGCCCACACCTTCGCCGGACAACCACCTGAAGCCCTTACCCTCACCGGACCACTACCTAAGGCGCTCACCTTTGTCGGACCACTACCTGAGGCCCTCACCTTCGCCAGACCACCGCCTGAGGACCTCACCTTCTCCAGACCACCGCTTGAGGCCCTTATCTTTGCTGGACCACCAAATGAGACCCTCACCCTCGCCGAACCACCACTTTAGGCCCTCACCTTCGCCGGACCACCACTTGAGTCCCTCACTCTGAACGGACAACCGCTTGAGGCCCTCACCTTTGCTGGACCATTGCTTGAGACCCTCACCTTCACCGGAACACCACCTGAGGCCCTCATCTTTACTAGACCACCACCTAAGGGCCTGAACTCCGCCAGACCACCATTTGAGGCCCTAAACTCCATCAGACCATCTGTTGATGCTAGAGTTATGCCAAGTCAACGTCGAACTACTAATCGACTCCCTAACTTCCAAATGACGCTAGATTTAACATTAGACCACAACCACACGGTTGATATTTGTAATCTAATTGCCCTCAAGGATGAGTCAGCCAACTATACTCAATTTAAATTCTAGTGAAATCTTTCAACTGGGCTAGGCTTCATGATTTTTCCCCTTTCTAGGGTTTTACACATAAAAATCTTATATTCTTTGTGTGTGAGATGAATATCTATGCAATGCTAAGAAGTAGAATTATAACTCTATCAACGTATATATTCTAGCCCATAATAGTTTGGTACTGTCTGTGGGAAACTGAATCCCACTATCCTAAGAACTACTTTGATGGCCAACATGCGTAGCAATCGCATCTTGAAATCCTCTTGCTCCAACTCACACCAGTGTAGGAATCCTTCCATAAACCAGGGATGCCATACATCCACCTCTTTTTATCCTAGGGCGCATAATGCTATTGGAGAATGAACTTCAAGGCCTTCCCTGGAAGGCCACATCAGAAAAATCGAGGAATCTCATAATGAGATCCTTCAACTCCTGTAAGAGACTCAACGACTGACACTAACACCTCGAGAATAGATTCTTCTCCTACGAGATTCACCAAGGATCGAAGATGTTCAACTTGAACATATTCATGGTGAAGTTCCTCTTCCTCCACCAAGAATGCATCCTCCGACACATCAAGATAATAAAGCTTGCTCACACAGCAAGTTATACCCATCCTTTGCATGCAGGTGGCCAACCTTGCATTCCTCCGGACATCCCCGAGGTCTCATCCCGACAGTGTATTGCTGACATCCCTTGTAACTCCCTACGTCATGAATTATGAAGATTTGTCCGAGAAGAGTTTCCCATAAGAGGTATAAGGAAATCTCATCATCAGTGGGACTTACAGAAGTCATCACCCATGGCCTAAGCCATCCTTTAACACCCCATTCCGACAGTATTCAAGGTACCAAGTAACGATTCTTATGTTGGGACATCTGACCGTATGAGCATATCAATCATTATAGGACCATCATGCATATCCAGTGAGCCTCAGATGTGCTCTTATGCCAAGTTTTTCCTTCCACCCTCAAGGGACAAGCATGAATGTGGTTCTATTCACTTTCACCTATAACGATTCCCACCTTTGTCAAATTATCCATAGTTTTTGTCGAATAATTTATCGTCAATCAAAGAATTATTAAGGATTCTTCTCACCTCACTGGGATTCGCTATAATGAAGGAGAATCACTTAGAGGGTATTTCATATGATTTTCAATAGAGGCTCAATAAATTCTAGGGATAGATCCTAAATTGCTAAGAGGAGTTTTTCTTGGAGGCCTCTGCCCTGGGCCTTTTTATTCATCGCTTATGCGAGACACAATTCATTCTTTTCCTGACTTGATCCATCATGTGGAGACACAAATATTAGTAGATAAAGTTATCAACACCCATATGAAGCAATTTGAGCAACCTTCAGAAGCGCAAAAAAAGCTCCTATAATGGAACTCATTCTCACAATAAAAAAAAATAATGAAAGAATACCCTATCTTCTAGACCTTCATTGCCACGACAAGAGTTTCTACAAGAAGAAGGGTATACACCTCTCAATGCATCTCAAAAAAATGTACTAATGGCCATTCGAGACCAATAAAATATTAAGTGGCCTAATCCTTTGAAGTCAAATACAAGAAATCAGGATCGATACTGTCATTTCCACCGTAGTTGTGGGCACACTACTGAAGCTTGCAAACAACTCAAGGATGAGATTGAGAGGCTGATTTGATAAGAATATCTCTGATAATTCATCCAAAACCCACATGTTCGGAATGAAGATGGCCCTATTGGGGGGCAAAATCAATAATATGAAAGACAACTGTTGAATAATATTCAAATGGTTGGTGAGATTAAATGACCAGGCAATTCATGCATTTGTTTCAGTAATAGTACTTATTTTATTTCATCAGGTCTTTTTTATGTTAAATAGGATGACACTTTGATATCCCTGATATTTTCTTCTAAGTTAAGCATTGTGTTGTCCCTGTACGTATATCTTATGTGTTGAATATAGTGTAACTTGTACATCCCTAAGTCATAGTATGGACTTGTTATATTATCTTACATAGTAATATATGATTCACTCCTTTATAATATTATCTCCTTATTTGAAAAAAATAAAAACTAATAATAAAAACTACCGATAAATATAATCTCTTTATCCATGATTCGAGAAATACATAATTTATATTGTGTCTCAATGCTAGATGATCAATCTTATGGAGATTCGACCCGACCTCTTTCATACATGTTAATATCATCGAGCAGGGCTCTTACATACAACCTTAGATAGGTCATATATTCTTGGTGGATTCTCTCGACCTTTTCCACACATGTTAACATCATAGAGTAGGACTATGATATACAACCTCGGATAGGTCATATATCCTTGGTGGATTATATCGATCTCTTTTATATAGGTTAACGTCATCGAGCAGGGCTCTGACATACAACCTCAGATAGGTCATGTATATTTGGTGGATTCTCTCGACCTCCTCCATACAAGTTAACGTCACCGAGCAGGGCTTTGACATACAACCTCGAATAGGTCATATATCATTGGTGAATTATCTCGACATCTTCTATATAGGTTATCGTCATTGAGTTGGGCTTTGACATACAAACTCAGATAGGACATACATCCTTGGTGGATTCTCTTGACCTCTTTTACACAGTTTAATGTCATCGAGCAGGACTCTAACATACAACATCAGATAAGTCATACATCATTTGTGGATTTTTTTTACCTCTTTTTCAAGTTAATGTCATTGAGCAACGCTTTGACATACAACCTCAGATGGGTCATATATCTTTGGTAAATTCTACCCGACATCATACTTCTACCCGACATCATACTTCTACCCGTCACTGAACTTTCATTTGGCTTCTACCTGATGTTGAATTTCTATTCGTCATCGGACTTCTGCCCATCGCCAGACTTTTCATTAGACGTTTACTCAATGCCAGATTTCTACCCAATGCCAAACTTTCGCCTGTTGAGAACTTCTACCCATCATCGAACTACTAACTATTGTCGAACATTTGTAGGGCTTCTCCCCAATGCCAAATTTCCACCTGTCACTGGACTTCTTCCCAACATCAGACTTTCGTCCATTGCCAGACTTCCACCAACTAACATCTGATCTCTGTAGGATCTCTCGAAGAATAAGGGGGAAATTCGTACTCAGTGAGGGGCCCTAGACCTAGATATGGGATACTACCTAAACAAGACTAGGAGAATGCCTCAGCATAAGGGATAGGAAAAAAGAAGGAGAGGACTCCTCCTCAGTGAGGGGCCCTAGGCTAGAACGGGGGATACCACCCATACATGGCCAGGGGAAGGCCTCAGCTTGAGAAGGACGGGGAAAATTCACTTCTTGTAGAGAGGGGCCTAGGGCCTGGATAGGGGATGCCGCATATGTAGGGCCTGAGGGAAGTCCTCTAATGAAAGAAGATGAAGGGGAAGAAATCTCCTTCTTGCAGAGAGGTGCCCCGGGCTGGACAAGGGGTGCTTCCTGTGTAGGGCCCGGGGGAAGGCCTCTAATGAAAGAAGAAAAAGGGGGGAGAAATCACCTTCATGCAAAGAGAGGGGCCTTGAGCCTAGACGAGGGATACCACCCGTATAGTGCCAAAGAAAGGCCTTAATTGAAAGAAGAGATGGAGAGGGGGAGGTGCAATAATTTCATACCCCATAGGAGGGTATTTATAGGTGTAGGAGGAAGTTATGGTGGTCCAATTTTAATATTTTTAAAGTGATTCAGGACCTCTACGCTCACGATCGGACTACGTTCGAATTTCAAATCACTCAAAAAATTTTCCAAGGACTACATTGCATATTTTTAAACTTTTGGAGCTTCAAGGTCCGAAAATAAATAGGCAACTAATACATCATCAAAAAATTTTAACGATCGTGCATGAATCTCGATGAAAAATCAAGTTGGAAACTTCAGAAATTTAAATTGGGACCATATGAACTCTGATTTTAGCAAACTTATAGCCGAACTGAGCGTCTCGAGAATACGAAGCGAACGACATTAAATCCAATCCAATCAAAGCCTAAATGGGCCCAAACAAGGGTTAGAAGTGCTATTAGAAGGTTTGAACCACAATTTGGATTACCAAACGGTTTCCAAACATAACATGCATATAGTTGAATCGAGCAACTCGATGAGACGAATCCAACGAGTCCAAGATAACCAAAATTTGACATCACTAACACATTCAAATGTCCATCAATCGGACCATGATTAAGGGATACAACATCGGCCGTCCATCCAACCACTCTCCATTTATCCTTGATCTCTCACCTATTTACAGATCATCCCACTCCATAAATCTATAAATAGAGCCCTCATTTCTCTTGAGCTAAAATTTGAAACGGTTTTAGAATACAATAAAAAAAATGTCCCAAACAAAATCCGAATGAAGAATGATGCGTGATGTATATAATGTTTTAAAGAGAGATAGCTTTCAAGGCACCAAAACGACCAAAGCAGCAGAAGGGCAACAAAAAAGCCGTTGTTCTACATGCGATCTTGGGTAATCACCAGACCGATCTCCCATTTATAATAATATAGCTTAATAAATCAGCAGGAAATTATCATAGAGTTTTCCTCACTTAATTGCTCGCATCGACTCATCTGTGTAAACGAACCTTAGCATCTTTATCATCTTCTGAAATCCAATAGTTTAAAGTCAAATTTGGTTTCTCAAAATTGGCAAAGAGATGATTGGAACTTTCTAAGGGCCCACCAAACGTTAACTGCTACTTGCTTTAGCTTGTCGATTGTGTCCGACAAATTCTATCAATCTCATCCATGCACTTTACATGTTTCATATTGATTATTTAAATTAAAAGATAAAATTTAACAGTTTTTTTTTTTTTTCATAAAACTAGCTTTTGATTTCAAATAAATAAATAAAAAAATGAAAATTATACATTTGTCTAAAGATATAGTGGCGTAATTTGCATCAGAAGGAGCTTGAATGATTCTAAATTTATCCTGAGATTAATACAGTTCATGATGTAATTTATATGCACTATTCTCAACATAAATTCTAAGACATTCAAGCAAAATTCTAATACTAATTATGTAGATTAAGACTTCGTTTGGGACGTCTTTTTTCTCGCTTCTTAAAACTGCTTTATAGTACAAAATTTTAATTTTGTACTAGAAAACAATTTTACGAAGCAGGAAAAAAGCTGTCCCAAACGAAACCTCAATGCAGGAAAGAATAGCTTCGACAACACTTACACTTCGTTTGGGATGACTTTCTTACTTCTTAAATTTTTGTACTAAAATGTTATTTTAAGAAATAGTAAGAAAGTCGTCCCAAACGAAACCTTAATTTTGATTTCCATGATAATTTCATGCACATTGCAGCAAAATTGAATACTACGAACAGTAGTGAATTCCAAACTTTTCTAGTAGTGATTTAAGCTCATTCTAATATAAATTATTTTAGAATATTATTAAAAAAAGAAGATAAACATCTGATTGATTGAAAGAGAAAATAATATAGCCAATCATTTAGTTTCCTGCAAAATTGGAAAATTTTCTTGAGATTGAAAAGGTATCAAAAGAGAATTTTATTTTTTTTGTGATGACATGTTCATACAAGAAATTCTGATTTACTTGCACGACTAATAAAATGCGACTTCTGGTTTTGACATATAACCGATAGCTTCTTTGTTGAGATTCCTAATAATCTGTAAAATGACAATTTTAACTTTTGAGCTATCCCACGCCTATCATGTGAGCTTTGAGACGTGGCCTGTTGGCCTTGGTTATTGGTATATCATATGACTTTTTCTTTTATTTTATTTTTTATTTTTTAAATTAAGTCAAATTCACACACGTGTATCACATACGTAAACTTAAAATTTAATATTTCTTAGTTCATAGTCAAAGCTATCAACCAACATAACAAGATAAACTGCGTGGTATGCCATATGAGTTCATAGTTGATTTAGATTTCTTTTGGGATAATTTCTTTTACTGCTTTTTAAATAATTCTCTAGTGCAATTCTTTTAAAGTAGCAAAAAAACAATGATAAAAAATTTTAAGGCTTCATTTGGGATGGCTTTTGTAGTGCTTATTAAAGCAACTTTTTAGTAAAAAAATTAAAAATTTTGTCTAAAAAAGTTGCTTTAAGAAACAGTAAAGAAAGCTGTCACAAACAAAGCCTAACATTTCGTTTGGGGCAGCTTTCTTATTGTTTTTGTTTTTTATACTGCAACTAAAATTTTCATTTGGCCAGTGCCTTTTCATCGCTTTCAATAAATTTTTGTTCTAGGAAGCTTCTTTTTACAATAGATTTCAATGAAGTTATTTTCTCCATAATAATTTTACAACCACTTATATGAAATACTACAATCATCCCGTATGGACCTTAAGTCTTAGTTTATATAACTTGAAAATAGTAGTTGATGCTCGTTTGAATTTTCTCTAAAAAAAAAACTATTAACAAGTTTTACAGTAGTTATAATTGTTACGATATTTTTATTTTTGGTTATTTTAATTGTTAGTAGAAGTTGATACTACGGGAAAAAAAGAAGCTTTTGCAGTGTTTATTTTAAACATTTGTGATGATTTTAATCGCCACTAAAAAATAACTGTAACTATAAAACCGCCATGATTGAGTTTGCTACAAAAACCTTTTGTAATAGTCTTACATCCATTAAGATTTAAAATTTTTAATTGTAACATTGATTAAAACTACTACAATAGCATAAGAGCTACTAGCCATCAATATTCTTCTTCCTAAATTAGACCTCTTTTGAAACTCCTAACTTTCAAGTGAAAACCCGATGGGGAACCTCAATGTCCGGACTCCGACATGAATTGCTCCTCTCTCGTCCTCGACCTCACCGGCCTCCTAGATCCATATTAGATCTATGTTTTTCCTTCCCCTACCTATTTAATAAATTTTATAAAAAAAAAATTAAAACATTTTCAATTGAACAATTGGATGAATATATTACCATTCATATGTTGGTCTCTTCATTGTTTAGACTTGACAATGCGTATTTGAGTTAGCTTAAAACTTATAAGTCCTTTTTGTTTATTCATATTTAGGGGTGTCAATTTGGTTTAGCGGTTCGGATTCGTATTTGATCTGATGTTGTTTTACTTGAATAAATTGGATCTTAACTTGACCGTTTATCATATGAGTCAAAATATTCGATACGAATTCGACTCAATCTGAATCCGATATGATTTTTTTTATTCAATATGATATGCTTAACCCAAATACAATCCATTTAACTGAAATCGAATGCAATCATGTTAATTTCGAGTAAATTTAGATTTTCAAATCATGCAAAACCTGGCCCCAAAACTACTTTAATTAAGATTTCAAACTCAAACTTCACTTAAGCAATAGTTTAGTCAATCTGAACATAGATTTTTTTAATCAAGTTGTGTTTAGATTGTTCGATCACATCATTTATTGACAATTTTATTCTTATTCGGCGATCGTTAAATCCCTTTACAGTCTTAAACAAATGATATATTTTTTTTGTTAATTTAGAAAGCGAACTTTTTATAAAAAAATTATAAATTTAAATATAAAATTAATAATAATATTTATTTTCTTTTCTAAAATCTAGTAGGAAAGAGAAGGACCACCACATTGATATGGACAAATAATCATTCACTTTTATGTTAATGATTATTTAAAAGTGAAGAAATGAGAACTTTCGAAGTTAGTCTATCTTCGCTACATTCTTATGGCTATCTTTTAGTTTTAATTGATGGTTTATTTCTCTCATTCTTTTCTTCTCTTCTTCCTATACGGAAAAGGTTGGCTAATTAAAATTTATTTTTTGCCCCAATTTCTTAGATTTCTAAACCAATAGGCCAAGGGGAGTTGTGTGTGCACCAATTTCTTAGATTCCTATCTTCTTAATAAAATTTATTAAGTTCTAGAATATTGGCGGCAATACAGAAATAGAGAGTTTAAGGTTCTTAGCTCTATTGGAAGATCCAACAAAAAAAAAAAGAGAGATAAAAGCATAAATTTTATGTGGAAAATTTTGAAAGGGGAAAAATTATAGAGCTAATCCTAGTTAAAATGATTCTACTAGTATTTGTCATTGATTATAATTTTATTTTATTTTTTTAAAAAAATTAGTCAAATAAAGGGGAAAGAAGAGTACATCAGCGACAGGTACAAACCAACAGCCCTAGGTAGAACAAGTCAAAGCCACTAAAAAACACAGGGTACAGGTTTAACAAGAAAAATAAAAACACCAAATGGACAAAGTCAAAAGAGGGGACTTAGGGTGGAGGCCCCCAGCACCGGCCAGGAGGCTAGCATGAGCCATCCATAGGTGAGAAAATCGACCACCAAGCAACAAACTAGGCATCCAGGTTGCCAATCAGCCAAGCCAAAGAGGGGAAGCAGGGGCCATCTCATTATAGTCCAATCAACACCAAAACCACAAAAGCAATTGACCAAAAAATAGCCCAATTACTTCCTACCTCTGCATTTAAATTTACCCCGATCACGACCATGAAAACCGCCTTTCTCAAAGTCAAGACAATCCCCTTCTTCCCCGCTAGAAGGAGAAGAAAGAGCAACGTCTAAATAAAGCCAACCATTTTGAAACAAAACCAACTTTTTAAAGGATTGAGCCACATTACCTTGTATTTCAGCATTAGACAAGACATAAATAGGTATATTAACAACATTACCATTACCCTCAAAGTTATTGTTAGAAGATAAATCCACTTGCACCGGATTAACCACCTGATTAATGGCCACACCACCACCAGATGCAACCCTAATAGGAGAGGGTGAAGGAAAGCATTCTTCAGACGGCACAACAGGAGACCGAGGAACCAGAATGCTCAACAACCACAGTGGGTGCAATAGCCTCAGCCAAAACACACGGAGCAGACACAGTACCCACACGAGACAAAGTAATTTTAGAATTAAAACCACCACCAGCATCACTATCACAAAAATGGGATTCCAGGACAACAAATTCAACCCTGACAACATCAGGATCCACCTAAGGAGACATAAACAAATCTCCCTGAGACACAACCACCTCCTCAGGAGGAATCAAAACAGGTTCACAATCTAACACACCCACAACATTGGATAAATTTCTCACATTCATAGATGGCACAATAGTGGAAGAAATAATCACATTCGAATTCGCAGATGGTAAAGAAACAGGAGATAGAGCAGCTAGATTAGGACTCGGATTAATAATTGTATTATTCCCTAACTCCGGCACAGGAGCAAAAGGAATGTCCCTATGCAAATGGGATTAAGATAAATGCGGATGTAAGATACAACATTCTAATTTTGAATGACCTAAGGTTTTACAATGCAAGCAATACAAAGGAAAATCCTCCAAAGTAACCGACTAAACATACCCCAAATTATTCGGACCAATCCAAATCTTGTCAGGATACTGCTTAGAGACATCCAATTCCACCAAAACATGAGAGACCTAGGGATGAGAGCTAGAGAAGGTTTCATGATCAATTTTAAGGGGGCGATTGAAGATAGAGCCGAGGCCCTGAAGAATTCTCAATCTAAAAAGAAGAGGTCTCAAATTCAGGAAAGCCAACCAAATAGGGATTATAGGAGATTCAACATCCACGTTAAAAGCAGGCGACCACTTAATCAAACACACGTAAAAATTATTCACGAAATAAGAACGATGAGCAAAGACACGATAATAATTCAAGTCATTCCCTAATTTGATCAAAACATTCTTCAAATTCAGAACCATAATAGAGAAATCACCGTTGAGTTTCAGATTAATTTTTTTTTTTGAATAGCCTCAAGGGACGACCGGTTGGTCGGAAACATCCCTACTAATGCAAAATCAAATAGAACAACAAGCAGTAAGATTTCGGCCTCAGAAATCCATAATGAAGGAAGCCCACGATGAGTAGAAATTTTTAGTTCAGGGAAAGGGGAAACCTTAACGGAAAGCACCTCAAGAAACGACTTAGACGAGGATTTGTCATCAAGAAAACCACCATAAAAAGACGATTACCTACCATCTAGAGAAGAAACCATAAAAGAAAGGAAAAAATGTTTCCCTGAGATACTAAACGCAGTCAGAGAGCAGCACGATAGAAATCGCCCCTGAATCCCTAACCCTAGCAGAGCGCATTGGGGAAGCGCACGACATTGTCATTGATTATAAATGATGTTCTTTCTCAGAGGAAAGTTTTGACACAATGTACCAAATATACATTAGAAAAAACACATTACATCAATGGAATTGGAAGAATCCCATGGCAAGAGAGTTCTTTTTAAGTGATTATTGTTAATTTGGTCGTAGGGACTGTAATTAGGCGATGGAGTGGAGGGATCATATTCATGTGACGGTGGTTCGACAAACCGTAAATTGGGTGATAGTTGTCGAACATATAGAGTTGCGCAATAATTGCTAGACGAACCATAGTCTAGCAATGGAGTTGAAGGAATCGTATTCGAGCGTCGAAGGTCAGTGGGACCATAGTCAGATGACGGAGATAGGAGAGACAGTTGTCAAGCCCTAGAATCAAAATTGGAAGAATTACATCTTTTTGTATATTTTCAATCGACAATCGAAGTTAAATAATTGCAACCAAGAAACATTCGTACAACAAAAATTGTGATTATATTTATAGTCTAATATTTATATCTTGATCAGAACTCCCAAAATAATATGTACAATAGTCATGATATGCATCTAATGACTGTCCATTAGTACAAGTACATCAATTCTACAAAAGAAAGGCCGATATATGTTGAATGGAAACTATAGCCTACAGCTCAACATAACTTCAATATATATATATATATATATATATATATATCACATTATGAGCATATAACCCAATAAGTAACCAATATCTACAACTAAAGTAAATGTATCAATTAGAAATAATAATTATATATATGTAAGAACATGTAGAAGTCAATAGGAACAATATTATGTATATTATGTCATTCATATATAATATTATCATAAACATATCAATAATTTCCTCATTATATACATAGGTTCCTATACAATCCAATTGTTTATCAATCATATCAATCAATCCTATCATATCACAAGTTAATCTATCATATCAGTCATATGCCAAATTTATCATCAGTTTTATCTATTATATGTCATATCAGTTGTATGCCACAGAATATAATTTGGATGAATTATTTCTATCTTTAAATTTAAATAATCAGAGCCAACTAATTTCTTTTATCTATATAAATACTAGCAAAAATAAAATTATCGATCAAAATATTAATATATTCATCTATATTCCTTTCTAAAAAATAATGTATAAACTACTGATGATTTATAAAATCATAACATATCTAACATGCCATGTGCATAAAATAATAGCTAAATCAAAAAAGAAATAGAACACTCATGCTCCCTTGCTCTACCCTGAAATCTTTTAATCATATATAATGAGCTCAAGAGTCTAACAAATCACCAAAACCTACAACTGAACTTAAAGCACGATAAATGAGCAATATGTATGTTAGCAATAAAATTATAGCAATTGCAATCACATGACCATGAATAAGTGTAGAAATAATAAAGCTCACATGTAGTAGCAATATATTATATAAATAGTAAAATAATATGATATAAAAGCTAGTAAAATAGTACAAATAAGAAATAAAAAAATTAATATGGGTGTCAAATTGATAAAATAGTCATCTTATCAATACTATTAATAAGTAAATAAATTATATAAAGTTGGAAAATCAAAGCATCAGTAAAGATAGTTAAAATCATATCAATGCATTAAAATCCTATAATGATATACATATGCCATCAAATTATTCTATATGATTATCTAATTAATATCTTAATTAGAGGCTCAATATATCATGTGCTCAATATATGACATGCTCATTATTATTATAGTGAATCAGTAATATCAAATAATATAAGTATACAAACTGGTAACAATAATAACTTAGCGGTAGGAGTAATAAAATAAAATAATACTAATAAATTCATGTAGTAATAATAAATTTATATAATAATATGAATAATATCTCAATAATATGTATTTAAGTAGCGCACTAAACAAGAAGTTTTTAGCTATCATGGTATTTATTAGTAATCAGTAATTGGTAACCTTTCGCTCAGTAAATAGAGTTGTCACTCTTTGCCCATCGATTAAGTAATAACTCCTTATAACTTTCAATTATTGCATAATAATAGAGGATAACACCTAAGCATTGTATTTAAAGGAAAGTCTGTCAGCCCATTATCCATTATGTACAAGTCAATTAATCTCCAACCAACAAGTTAACTAATATTTACTTATTTTTTCCACAGATACACACCTTATTATCATAGAACTATAATAGTAATATCGACCTGCTATTACTTAATCACTTTTACATATTCATTTCAATGCATTGTACAAAACAAAACAAAATTAGAATTAATTCTAAAAGTACTAAAATATCATAATGGTTGCTAATAGAAAACCATACTGAGCAAAAGTTCATATTTTTAAAAAATTAATTAAATTATCATAGATTATGTAAAATAATATTTTGAAGCATTAATTGAACTAAAGCACTATTTCTAAATGTTAATTTTTTAAATTGATAAAAAAAATTACTTTTTCAAAATCACTAGACACAAATATCAAATAAATATTCAAAATAATTATAATCATAATATCTATAATATATAAAAAACTACATGGTAAAAATCTTGTCACTACAAAATTATCATTCTTCAGTAACAAAATTACAAACTTAACTAAAAAAATTGTAATAAATACAAAACAATTGAAATAAAAAAATAGGATTATGCTTCCTTATATAGAGACGAACAAATCTCCAAACAAGTTGGACTAGCGAAAATTACTCTACAGCCTCAAAATTCTTAATTTCTTTTTTCTCTCTCCCCTTATTTGTCTCTTACTTCTCTTTATGGTTCTCTGTTAGCTGATTTTAGGAAGAAAACAAAAATGCTTTAATAACTTTAATGACTTATGATATTTTATAATAATATAATAATATAATATTAATAAAATTATTTAATTTAGTTAAATTTTAGTATAATATTCATAAAAACGTTTTTTTGGTGCTTGAAAAGTTATAAAATAACACATTTGTTGAGATAATTGCTACTTAGTTTTGCATGTTTGATATTCTTGCAGCTTGTATATTTTTTATGATTTCAAATATTATTGATTTGATTATTATTTCTCCTAACATATTTTGAAAGAATTATTTTGCTCTTGTGTGTACTAATATTTCATGGAAATCATACTCCAGATTATTGAAGACTTCAAATCAAGATCATTTTATAGTTTATTGTGATTAAAGTCTGTATTTTTTATATCATTGAGTTTGATAGTGTGTGATTGTAATTGAGTAACTGAACACACAAACACACACACCGGGGGAAAATTTTAAAATTCATATTTTTAAACTGATCATACTGTATGATAACACTTTCGTACGGGACGATTTGATCAATTATTTTCCCTAACGAGCAATGGAACGGACAAAAATGAAATTATTTTTCTAAGTATGGTTCGTACGAGACGATCCTAGTTTCGTACAAGGACGAACATCTCGGGTTCATTCACAAGAATTGTTCATACGGGACGATCGAACCTTTGTACAGGGACGAATATCTCGGGTTCATTTACAAGAATTGTTCGTAAGGGACGATCACACCTTTGTATAGGGACGAATATCTCGGGTTCATTAAAGCACAAAATTTATTTTCTAAGTCTTGATTGTATGGGCTAATCCCATATTCGAACAGGGACGAACATTTCGGGTCCATTCTCAAGTTTGGATCATACGGGACGACCCCGCCTTCGTATAGGGACGAATGTCTTGGGTCCGTTATCGCTCAATTCGTCCTAAAGTTTTGTAAAGACAAACTTTGAATTTTTTTTGTTCTCCCAGACAAACTTAGATTGTACCAGATGATGATCGTGTACGAAATAATTTTGTACCGATTCATAACATGTTCATACACAATAGCATTTGAACTATTCGTATGTACGAACAAATGATCGTACTATAAGATTGTGTATGTTCAAAATTGAAAACTTCAATTTTCTAGATGATTTTTTATGTCTTTTGTATAAAAGGTCCACTAAAATTGATTTGACAAAGTCTTGTCTACGTGATTTTTCAATGGCAATTTAAGGAGCGAGTGTGAGAGAGTGTTTGAGAGATATTTCTTGCAAGTGGAGTGTGGAGGATTCACAAGTTTACTCAATGATAAGAATCTCCTTATAATTATGGTTATCACTCTTCCTCTTGTCTTTCCAGATTGTACGTGAGAAGATCTTCGGATAAGATCTGGTACTCTACCAACACTTGGAGGATGTAAAAGGACAAAGGTTCTCTGCCTACACTTGGAGAGTGTGAACAGCCGATGGTTCTCTGCCAACACTTGGAGAGTATGAACATATGACGGTAATCTACCGACACTTAGAGAGGCTGAAAAGACTACAATTCTCATAAGAGACATAGGAAAATTTATGTGTAAACCTCTAAAATGGGAATTACCCATGGGTCCTTGGCCAATTTGAATAAATTTATTAGTATCTTTTATTAATTACAAATTATACCTTTTCTTAAGGGAAGTCGTTGGCTCAGTGAAGCAAATATATCTCATACAAAGCACTTTATTTGGTTAGGGATGGAACAACCCAATGCTATAAGAGTTATTCTTAAGAGAGTGTAGGTCTGTTTATTTGGTTTGTAGGATTATATTTATAGTTAGTAAGTAATCTAGTTAAGAAAGGTCATAGTTGGGCAATGCTAGTTATAGGGATTGTTGTCGGGCGACAAAGGTCAAAGAGACCATAATAAGCGGGCGACGGAGGTCAAAGAATTATTGTTGGGTGACCTAGGTTAAAATGATCATAGTCGACAATGATGGAGGTTGGTGGATGCAATAGGTTAAAGGGTGCCAAATGTCTAAGTGCATGATGGAGGTCACTAGGAAAGTAGTCAATGGGTAAGAGGTCAAAGGGATTATAATTGGTGGGAGATAAAAGTCGTAGGGATTGTAATTCAGTAATAGAGGTCAGAGAGACCATAATTGATGGGCGACAAAGGTCAAAGGACTATTTTATGGCGATAATGGTCAGAAAGATCAAAGTCGACAAGTGATAGAGGTCAAAGAAATCTTATCCGAAGGTTGATGGAGGTCAAAGGGACCTTAGTCGGTAAATGACAGAGGTCAGAGAGATCGTAGTCGATGGATAATGGTGGTCAAAGGGACTATATTAAATAAGTAATAGTATTTGGAGGGACCATAGTTGATATGTGATAGAGGTACGAGGGACCACATTAGATGGGAGATAGAGGTTAGAGAGACCATGGTTGGCGGGCAATAGAAGTTAGAGGGATCATAGTAGGTGGGCCATGGAGGTCGGATGGACTATAATTAACAAGTGATATATGATGGAGGTACTGTAGTCAACAGGAGATGGGGGTTAGAGGGGCCATAGCAGGCATGCGAAGGTGGTCGGAGGGGCCATAGTCTTTGGGCAGAAATGGTCAGAGGGACCATAGTCGACTAGATATGGTGGTCATAGGGTGTTGGTGGTCAGAGGGATCTTAGTCATCCTGTGATAGGCAGCAGGGACTATAGTCAGCACGCGACAAAGGTCAAAGGGACCATAGTAGGTGGGAGACGGTGGTCAGAGGAACATTAGTTAGCCAGCGATGGAGGTCGGAGAGGCCATATTTGGCGGACAATAATAATTGGAGGGACTGTAGTTGTCGGGCGATGTTTGTTGAAGAGAAATGGCCATTGGAGAGACCATAGTTGGTGGGCGACCAAGGTCGGAGGAACTGTAGTATTCGACAGAGTTTTGAGAGACTTTAGTCAATGGGTGATAGAGATCAGAGGTGTTATAGTTGGCAGGCGAGGGTGGTCAGTGGGACCATAGTCGGTGGGCGATGGTGGTTAGAAGGATCATAGTTGAAAAGAAATAGAGGTCAAAGGGACTAAAGTATGCAGGCGATAGAAGTTGGAGAAACCTTAGTCGGTGAGAAATGGTGATTAGACACAATAGGAAAATCAATCATTACCATTAGATTTTCTAGCGGAGAGATATACGCCAAAAAATGTGGCGCCCAATCCGGCGAAGAAATTAATTGGTATTTTACCAAAAAAAGTTTTTGATGGAATATCCGCCTTTGAATAACTGACAAAATTTATGTTAGATTTTTGCCATAATTTAAAAAGTTAACGGTGGAATTTACGCTAGTTATTACTAGCGGAGTTACCGACAAATGTTACACCTGCTTACTTAAACTCAACAACTATTTACTAACACATTAACTGCCGGTAAGGTAATCGACGGATACTCCACCAAATTTTTTGACAAAAATGGCCCTATTTTGACCCGGCCACGGTGTTTCTTCTAATGTCCTTCTTATTCCCCTAGTTAGGTCGCATCCGAGAGCATCTGAGAGCTGCCGTGAATATGAGAACCTTGTCAAATTTTGCCACTGACTTGCACTGTTCACTGTTGTAGATTGTCTATGCTCGTTGCTTCTTATTTCTTTCTTCTTCCCTTAAGTCGCATCTGAGAGCTATCGCAAATGTGAGACCTCACCGAATTTCACCGTCGAACTTTCACCATTCGTCGCCGTGCCTTCTCATCTTTGTAATCTTTTTTGTGTTTGTTATGGATGTTCTCACTAGACATTTATAGGTTTCGGGCAAAATTTTGGCCAGAGCACCTGCCGGTAATATGATATGACGATCTTTCCGGCAGAAGTGTTGTGCCGGCCTTTCCGATGGATATTACGATGGTAAAAATCATTGGAGATTGGTCGGCGGATTTATACGGTGGATTATACACCAGTATTACAGGCATATAGTTTTGCTGGAAAGGTCGACGGATTATACGTGAGAATTAGATGCAAAAAATGCTATTTTTTCCCCATTTTTTTGCTGGAATAACCGCCAGAACATTTTTCAACAAAAAATTTTTTCATGTTTAGATTTTTTGACCCCTGAATTATCATCAAATCATTTTGCATCAAAAACATGCCAGAAAGCACATATTTTTGGTGGATTTATATTATTATAGGAGAATTTTGCCTGCTGGTAACAAAGCACTTTCCTGTAGTGAGAGAGGCCATAGTCTGCGTGTTATGATTGCCGAAGTGACCATAGTTACGGGTGATAGTGGTCGGAGGGCATAGTCAATGTGAAACAAATATCATTGGGACTGTAGTCATTAGGCGATGGAAGTCAAAGGGACCATAGTCAATGGGTCAATGAGGTTGGAGGGACTATTGTCGACAAACCATAGAGATCGGAAGAACTATAATTGACGGGAGACATAGGTCGGAGGTACCATATTCGGTGGGCGACGATGGTCAAAGGGACCTTAGTCGATGGGAAAAAGTTGTCTAAGGGACCATAGTTGAGTGTAGAGGGAAGTAGTAAGAGGGAATGTATTCGGCAGGAGACATAGATAAAAGGGGCCATAGTCGACGGGTGACAGATGTCAGAAGGACCATAGTTTGCATGCGATGGAGGTCGGAGGGACCATAGTTGGAAAGCGATCGAGGTCAGAGGCATCATAGTCGTCGTGCTAACTAGGTAGGAGAGATCGCAGTTGACAGGAGAAGGAGTCATAGGAACCGTAGTCACCTGGCTACAAAGGTCGACGAGATCATAGTCAACATGCGATAGAGGTCAGAGGCATCATAGTCGGCAAACAAAGGAGGTTATAGAGACTGTAGTTGGTGGGAGACAGTGAAAAGAAGGATCGTAGTCGTTGATGGCGTTCAAAGGTATACCCGATGGTGGTGGATGGATTGAGGTCCGATGCCAAAGATTGGGCCAACGTTCACTGACAGTGGCCGGGTGGCGAGGCTTAGCTGACGGCGGTGTCGAGGTGGACCTTCATGATTCTTCAGGCCTTATAGCTCTCTTGATTTCTAGCCCAAGTTTCAAGCTTACAAAGGTCCAAGCCCCAAAGGACCTCCACCTTTTCATGTTGGAAGTTGGAGTCTATTTATAAATTTTTGAGAGAGATATGCTATGTAAATATAGAGAATATCGATGATAAATTTGGAGGGCTACATCAGACCGCCTATATCGATTCTCTCAATCGTAGTGTTGATGCAATATTTAAGTGCCTTAATAATTATATAATTAAGCAATATTTGACTTGTTGGATTCGTCTCGTTGAGTTGCTCAATTTGACTATTAGCATACCATATTTTTAGATCATTTGATCATTTAATTTATGATTTGAAGCATATTTGAAGCTTCCAAATATGCCTCAGTTAATTGATTCGGGCCCATTTGGGCTCAGATTAGATCGATTTTATTGTCAATGGGTTCGTCTCACTGAGACGTTCAATTCGATTATAAGGTTGCTTAGATTGGAGTTCGGATAATGCTCCCGCATTTAATTTCAAAAGTTCATAACTTGAATATGCCTCGAGATCTGTGCTTGATCAAGGGGATGTTTTGTGATGTATCAGAACTATTGCTTGATTTTTAGAGAACTAATTTTTTTTTTCACCCGAAAATTTCTCCCCAAATCAACAAATTAAAAAATATTTATATAAACATACACTGAATTGAAATACATATTTTTTTAGTCAAAAAAATAAAAATAAAAATAAAAAATCATGTAGAGCTCAGTAGCTCAAATAGGAACACATTGAAGAAGAGATGTAGTTTGGTGGGTATTTTGTCTGTTTTCCTGACAGCATCGGATCCTTTCCTTACAAAATGAGGACTAGGTGAAGTGTTACATGCTGGCATGGTTTGAATTGAAAGTTGCTTTATGAAATTAAGTCTGGGATCAATGTAGTGGGGTTTCTTTGTTGGACATCGTGATAGCAGCATTGATGCCAGTTTGTTTAGTTGTTTCTTAGTAATAGTTGAACTACACATACAATAAGATGTGATGATTGCCTGCACTGTTTTTGGGCCTCAACTTAAAGATCTCTAAGGCTTCGTTTCGGACGACTTTTTTACTGTTTCTTAAAGCATCTTTCTAGTAAAAAAAATTTAAACTTTTGTACAAAAAAAGCTTTTTAAAGAAGCAATATGAAAGCCGTCCTGAACAAAGTTTTTGTTGAAAGTTAAAACTCCCAACCAACTGATAAATTGGTTGCATATAATTGATGTTCTTGGTCATTGAAACAATCCCGATCTTGAGGCGTAGAAATATCACAGCCGTTCAATATAATTTTTAGCTACTTAAATATACAAAAACTTGAAACATATTTTTCATCTATGAAATTGTGGGTATAATTTGGCAAAGTGTATATTCCTTTTGGGTTAATGATGTCCTATTAAATAGGGGAGTAAGAAAATTAGGATTACTTATGATTAGAAGTTTTGGTTACATAGGTTTATATGAAAAATCTCGTAGTACTATGGAGCTTAACTTAAATGATTAACTTGCACTATTCAGAAATTTTAATAGAAAAGCTTTTTACCTTTTGAATGGTGAAAGGATATTCGTACAATAGTGACACCATGATATTTAAATTTTGAATTATAATAATAATAGGGAGTGATTGCTTGTAATAATTAAAATACATTGGATAGGCAACAAACATCTACCAATTATAATGCTAGAAAGTTGTGTAAATTGGTGTGTCATATTAGGCAAAAGTCAAAACTTAACTTGATGGAGAACATGAAGCATATTCCTATGGGCTGATCTAATGGGCATGATTGTGAAAGCCATGAAGACCATGTTTATGAATGATTTACGAGTTGATATATTGAAAGGCATGACTATATAAAAGGCCAAAAAGTGATGACTACACCAAATCTAGGGGCCATGATAATTGTTGCATGCTAGAATATTTGCGATTGAGAGAGATAGGGAGTTAATATATTAGTTTTGCACGAAGGTTAAGCATTTACACAAATAAGAGAGGAGTACAAAAATCATAACATACATTAGATTTCTTACATGGAAAGCCCATAAAAAGGAAAAGCATAGGCCTAGCCTAGTTGAAATGATCCCACTAGTACTTTCCATTGACTACAAATGTTGTCCATCGTCAATGGAAGACATTGCTATAATGCTCAGAACATATTGAGAGGTTGAAGTTAGAAGAGACCATTGGCAAGAATCCAACATAAATAAAGTTGGGAGTACTAAGCATTGATGTCGATGATGTGCATTGATCCAAAGGTGATGGCTTGTATTAGCATTATTGGTGATGAAACCACTAGGAATTAGGGTATCTAGATCACATTGGGTTAAAGATTGTAGGTCGTTGGACCATAGCCAGTCAATAGTGGACGAAAGACCATAGTAGGTAGGAAATGGTGGATGAAATACTTCAGTAGACGAGCTATAGAAGATTGAAGGACCATAATTAGACAATGATGGTCAAAGGGCCATAGTTAAGTGAAGGTATTCTGAGTATTATACTTAACAAGTGAAGGATATTGAAAGGACCATAGTAATGTGATAGTTGTTAGATGATTATAGTTTGAGATGATGATTAAATGATCGTATTTGGTAGGTGATGACATTTAAAATATCTATGGTCAAGTGATAATGGTATGAGGACCATAAGTAATGGGCAACGGATGTCAGAAGGACTGTAATCAAGTGGTAGCGGTCGAATGACCATAGTCTGTGGGTAGCAAAGATCAGAAGGACCATAATAGGGTGAAAGTGGTTTAAGGATTGTAGTCGATGGGTGATGGAGGTTAAACCATAGTTTGGCTTCAATGGTTAAAGGATTATAGTTTGATGATCGTGATTAAAGTTCTATAGTCATGCAACCATGGTCTGAGGACCATAGTCAATCAATGCTAGAGGTTAAAAGGACTATGGTCAAATGATGGTGACCCAAGGACCATGGTCTATGAGTGATGAATGTATGATGAACCCTAGTTAGGTGATGGTAGTTAAAAGATCATAATTCATAATCGATGAAGGTCAAAAGGATCGTAATCAAGGGATAGTTGTAGGATGATCTTAGTTGGGTGATGATAGACCGAGGACTGTAGGTAGGTGATGAAGGTCTAACAACTATAGTTGGAAAGCTATGTTCCTTCTAAGGACTATAGTCGGACAATAGAGGTTAAAAAAACTATAGTCAGATGATTGCTGTCTGAGGACTATAGTCAATGGCTTGAAGGACCATAGTAAGGTGATTGTGGTCCAAGTATTGTAGTTAGTGAGCGATGGAGGTCGGAAGAACCGTAGTAAGTCAACGAAGGTTGGAGGAATATATTTAGGAGATAATTGTATGATCTATAATTGATGGGTAATGGTGGTCTAAAAGGCTATAGTTGATAAAATATAGTGATCAGAAGGACCATTTTGGGGTAATGGTTATCCTATAGGACTATAGTTGAAAGTTGGTGACCTAAATATTATGGTCGATGAATGGCTATCAAAATACTATAGCCTGGAGACGGTGGTATGACCGTGATGGTTGGCCATAAAAGATATAAATGAGGTGGTTAGGAGGCAATGGTCGGATGGGCGATATTGGTCAAGAAATGTTCGATGATGATGGTCAGCAAGTGGAGGTCCAATGGTGACTATCTAGTGAATATTTGATGGCGGTGGTCATCAGGCATAAGTTTGTTGGTGGTCATTGGGTTAAGGATATCTAATGGTTATTTCCAACTGGTGAAAGATCAAACGTTGGTGTTCAATATGCAAAAGTCTAATGCTATCAGTTAAGGAGGGATTCAACAATGCTAGCCAGCATAAGTCTAGAGGCAATGGTCAAGTATTGAAAGCTCATAAATGTTCGTCAAGTAAGGGTTTGCTAGCAATGGTACTCAGGTGAAGCTCTAGGATTAGTCAATTCTTAGATATTTCTTGAGTCTATAGCGCAGGGTCCCTTTAATGTACAAAGTGGAGGCATATTTATTGATTTTTGGAAGTGGCATGCCCTAAAAATATGGAGAATATCATCAGATGGCGGATCTTGATTCGCTACATCTTGAAGCATTCATTTAATCTTTAAGTGCCATAGTGTTATTAAAATTAAGTGATCTTAGGCCCGTTGATTTATTCCATCGAGATGCTTGATTTGACCTTTAGCAAGAAATTATGGAGAACATTTAGTCATCTAATTAATGTTAAAAAATTTCTAATTATTCTTCAGGCTCTTAATTTGGGCTCATTTGGGCCATTTTTTATGTTGTTGGGTTCATCTCGCCAGGACACTCAGTTGAACTATAGTTTGCTTAAATCAGAGTTTGGAAGGGGGTTTGTCCTTAATTTATTTTTTTATGTTTCCCATTCAAATATGCTTGAAGATTCATGTTCAATTATGGTGATTTTCAATGGCATATCAATAATCACAAGAACAAAGATAGAAGCATGATGATTATAGGGTGGTGAGCAAACTTAGGCATTATCATCATTTACTAACAACTGCGGCAAAGATGGCAGTATATACTAGGCTAGCTTATATCTTTGGTTACATGAATAATGATTCAATAAAATTTATTGATAAAAAATCTAGTGCAAATTAAATATTCAAAGAATTATTAGTTTACTATGTAAAGAATTTTTTTTGTTATAAAGTGATTTAGGCTTCATTTGGGACTACATTCTTACTGCTTCTTAAAGTAGATTTTTAGTACAAAAAAATTAATTTTTGTACTAAAAAGCTACTTTAAGAAGCAGCAAGAAAGTCATCCCAAATAAAACCTTAGATAGTTTTACTAAAGAAATCAAGGATATGAATACACACTAATAAGGTGGGGAAGAAACAAACAACATTTAGTAAGAGCACTTTGAAAACAATTGCTATTTTCTATAAATGCCAATGATTTAAAAAATTACAAATTTCAACTATTAAAATTTTTATAAAGAATCACAACAATTTTAACATTTTTTATGATACACTTGCAGTTTTCTTTGTTTTAATTCCAAATATAATTATTAAATATTTTACCAATTTAAGTGATAAGAAATATGACAAAAAGAAAAAGGTGGGCAAAATAAAATCTATATCATTAGAAGTTGAAGACAGAGACTAATCCTACACATAAGAAAGTGAAAGGGAGAATGAGTCTTCATTTGAGCAAATAACTTTTTTAGTGCTTTCCAAAGCAACTTTTAGTACAAAATTTTTCTAAGCTAAAAAATATTGTACTTGAAAGCTTCTTTAGGAAGCAATAAAAAAGCTATTCCAAACAAAGCTTGAATGTGTTATAATGCTCTCTTTACTAAGGATGAAATAGAAAATGTAAGAAAATTCAAAAATTTCTTTGTTAAGTTCCTACATATAAGTATAGGTGATATATCAATAAGTAGTTTATTTTAATAGAATGAATCTCTAATAGCTCTAAGTTTTGAGAGAGAAAGCTTCATTTTTTTTTTTTTGAATTCATACGATCCTCATTTCCCGACTGTTATAAATGGTGGCAGAGGGTCGCCGGTCATCAGTTGCTGATGACCGGAATACCTCCGTTCCAAACTTTGTGCGGCATCCTGATGATTTTTAACATTGTGGATCTAAGAGCAGGGGCTTTCCAGTTCGGGATGGATCTGGCAAACAACGTCCTCTAATCATCAATGAAGGATGCTTTGATTCTGTTTACAAGCCAGCTTCGGTTATGGGTAAGGGAAAGGAAGTTATTAAATCTCTTTGAAAGAGGTTTTGGCTGTTCATTCTTCTCCGGTTATGAATTTGATGTCGAGAATCTCTAATGATTCAGAGGCGTCTTCATCAATTGGGTTTAAATTAAAAGTAAACAGATTTTCTTCTGTTGTTGATATTGAGCCAAAAAATCAGGAAAATACAAATTTGAATTATGAGGTAGAGAAAGCTAAGACTGTTGAAGAAGAATTGCAAATGGAGAAGAGCATGAAAGCTGTACCAAATGCTGACAGTAACAACTTTGGATTGGAGAATGATTGGAGTAAAACCGATCATATTAAAGTTAATTATGTGAAGGCTGATCCTTATGAGGATGGTGAAGCTAATTTTGTTAAATTGAATATGGCTAAGGTATGTGAAAATATTAAACTCCTTCAAAAATCTCTAGTAATCAAAGTATTTGGGAAATATGTACCATTTTCTATTTGTAGCATTGAATTGAGAAGACAATGGAATAGATTTGGTACTTTTCATGTCACATCATTGGGCTTAGATTGGATTTTGTGTTCTTTCTAATCTACTCAAATAATGGAAGAAGTACTAAGTAGAGGATCATGGTTTGTGGGTGAACATATAATTGGGATGGATAAATGGACACCTCAAATTTCACCATCCTCATTAAAAGGTTTATCCTCACCAATTGGGGTCTGGTTGCCTCATCTGCCACTGCATTGCTGGAATGAGGTGAATGTGACGAAGATTGTTTCGAAAATAAGAATTCCATTGTTCTTGGACGGAAAAATGCTTAAATGGGGGAGGCGAGAATTTGCAAGAGCCTGTGTTCGAATTAATCTTGAATCCAAATTAACTATTGGAGTTTGGATCGATGGCTTTTATGGAAAATTTTTCCAAAGAGTTGAGTACGAGAAGATCTCAACGTTGTGCTTCAATTGCGGTACGATTGGCCATAAGAGTGAAATTTGTACGGATGCTCTAAAAGGAGATCAAAATAAATTGCATAAGGAAGTATTGAATAATGGGAATAAAGATTTGAGTAAACAAGTAATGGATAGTTCTTATTCCAAAGAATATGGCCCTTGAATACATGTGAACTTTAAGAAGAAAAGGATAAACAAGGTTAAGAATAAATTTCAGAGGCCTGTAGCTCATGAAAAGGCTAATAAGTTTGTTGTGTTATCTCATGACTATGAGAATGGGGATACCAGGGAAGGGTTTGTATCAGATAAACCTGTCTTGGGAAAGCAGGGTTTAGATCAGGTTGATGCAAATATTGAGGAGGCTGGGTTTGAAAATGTGACTCATATATCACAAGTTTTATAAGTTGCTGATGTGGATTCAGCAGAAAATGTTGCTCAGAAGCCTGGAATAGACTGTTTTTTGGATGAAGGAATTGATGGTAGTTTTTAGAAGGTTGAGCTTTCAGTTTTCGGCTATATACAAGCTGACAATTATAACAAATGTGAAGATGTTCTTGTTGAAGTTATTGTTGAAGATAGCCCTGAGAAACCGCAAGATGTTATCTCTAAATCTGAGCCTATTGGAAATACTGATAAGGCTTCCGAGATAGAAGATGGTAAATTTATGTTACCATCTAAATCTATTCAGAACAAAAAAAAGTTAACCAAAGATTTTGGGCCTATCAAAGGCATTCTTAGAGGAAGAAAGATGGGATTGCTTGATGAAAATGATGGTCTCACTTAACCATCTTTCACTTATTTAAAATTGAAGGATGAGGACGTTTTGTATCAAAGAAAGTGGAAAAAAGCTTGAGGATTTGTGGATTGAAAGTCAAGGCATGGCTAGGACGAAAATGGTGAAAGTGATCAAATGGTAGTCATCAAAGCATGAAGATAATTGTTTTTACTTTATGGTTTTTTCATGTATTTATGATTATGGTTATTGCTTTTTTAGATTTAAATTAAGCACAAATTTGTATTTGAAAGATGGGGATAGAATTTGGAATTTTAAGAATCATTCTATTCCTTATTTTTGACTTAATCGGGAATTCTGGGATACTAATCAACCTTTTCAGTTGATTAATTCTTGGTATCCCCTCCACCCGAATTGGTTTAAAATGAGGAGTAGAGGGTCTTATGTTACTTATGAAATTTCATATCTTTCAAATATACTTCTTGTTCTTAATTTTTCTTTAATAAGGCTTTCTTTCATAAGTATAGAAAGGATTGCCATTAGGCATCTTATCTAGTTTGTAATTGCTTTGTTTTTCTTTAAATGCAAGTTGCATCTTTCAAAAAAAAAAAAAAAAGCTCTAAGTTTTTAAGTTAGAATGAGTGATCAATATTTATTTGGATTAAGTCATCATCTTAGTGTGGGCCTTACACCATAATTTTCATTTGCGTGGGAGTAGTCATATAGATTTGCTAGCAAAAATGAACTCAATACAATTCAATATGAATCTTGTCATAAAAGTAGGATATAGATTATAGGTGTAGAATTTGTATATCCTCTAATACTTTTAGTATTTGGTTGCTTGTTTGAACTAATAATAGATAAGAAATAAGAAATATGTTCCTAAATTTTATTGAATTAATGGATTCGAGTTACTAGTGTGTAAGTGATCATAGATGAAAAAATTCTAGGTAATAAAAGAAAAACATGGGTTCACCGTCAAATTGAATTCCTAGATAATGAAAGAGGTATGAAAAAAAATTGTGACACATTCTTTGAGTTCATTAAAATTTATGAAGGGGAGTTTCTAGAACATACTAGAATGATAGGGTTCTTCATTAAAAGTTCCATAACTCAACTCAATGTATGTTATTCATAAAGATTATGCTAGATAACATTCTTTCATTAGTTTTTCACTTTGGTTTTATGATTGTTTTTTGTCTATTTAGCATGAACAAATTGAAAAAAGCCGTTTAAGAATTTTTTTGGTTATAGGGATCTTGTTTATGCCTCATAATTGCTTATAGCAAGTTTTCTTTGTCAAATTTGTTGTTTATTGTGACAAGGTTGATACTGATGGCAAGCTTGGCGGTGGAATTTTCTTCTGGCTTCGGCAATATCATTGAAAGACTTTGGAAAAATTTTGTTAGAGTTCTTTGGTCGGAATTTAATTGTCTTCGAGTTAAATCTTGAAAAAATAAATTGTATAATTAAAATCCAAATTTTTGATTAAATTGATACAAAAATTCAAATGCATTTATACTCACTTGAGTTAATTAGGAGCATTTTTTTATTGTAATGACTCAAATTTAGAATTAAGCCTAAAAGACAATTTTGGAACTAAAGAAGCAATGCATTTGAATTGTTATAAATTATTTGTCATCTTAAATTAAACATTTAGGACAAATGACTTTTAATAATGTTAAGCTAAATGCATTAATGACTTTGGAGAAATCCAAACTTTTTTTTAGAACATCGAAGATAAATGAAAAAAATTTGTGTCGAGATATTCGAATGTAAAAGGTGTCAGGATTGATTTTAAAGCACTTGGTTTGCACAAAGACTAATGTTTTATATGATATCTTAAACTGCACTAATCCTTACACAATTTCAAAAACTTTGAAGCCCATCTTAATTCGTTATGTATCACAATATTCTGATATAATTTTTTTTCCATCTATATATAAAAAAGCTAGTGTTAAATTAAGGAAACTATTGATTTTTAATTATCAGTGACAAAAACACAAATTGGGCTCGCGAGGGATAAGGAGAGAGAAATAAGTCTTCGATATGGGAGGCCGGTTTCGGGCCCGACCCCAAATGATAGTGCTTACGGCTTGTTCATCCTACTATTATAGGAAACTATTTGTGATAATTGAGTCAATTTAGTTATTTTGGGCTTGTTCATCCTACTATTATATGGCTTTTCACAAACCATTTTAACTGATTCAAGCAATTTCGATCATTATCTTACTTATTCGAGGATATAATAATGTTTTCAGATGGCTCAGTATTCATTTTTTCAATCAGAAATTGAGCTCGATTAGACGAATTTTAAAATCACTAGTTTCCCTCTCCCTTGAAGCAAAAGAAATCTGTTGAGACAGCTTCCCCCACTACCAGCTTCTCCACGCTCCGCATAGAGGAAATGTCCCCACGACGTTCTGACATCCGATAGCTTAGTATAACTAACAGGGTTAATACAGTCATTTACATATATGCAACTTTAGCTATATAATCAATTGTATTTCACAGAAGCTAATAAATGAGAATCATGAGATTTACTGTTCACCTTCGTCTTCCTCTGTTCTGTCGTCGAATATCCTGTATCTTCATGGTATCAGAGCCGCTTGCCTAACGGCTCATCCTCGTGTGAGATTGACGATGGGAGACTTGTCGGCATCCACACCGAACACACCACCTCCTGCGGGATTGACGTCCGACGTCACGACCACCTCCATTGATGTAGTTATTCCTCCCACCCTCAAATTTCTTCTTGCAAACATCAAGAACGTGATCAACGTTCATCTATTACTCGAAAATTACCCCACCTGGCGGACGGCCATCTACAAGCTATTTTCCACAAATCACTTCTCCGGCTACCTAGACGGGAATATTCTCTGCCCACCAAAACATCTTCTTACCGCTAATGGACAGCTCACTCTCAACCCCCAGTTATCTTCATGGTCGCTCATCGACCAAAATCTTTCCATGGCTCTGTTTTCTACTATTTCCCAGTCCATCTTACCTTACATTCTCAACCTAGACACTTCAGCCTCTATTTGGCGAACCTTAGAACAACGATTCTACTCTACGAATCTCTCCCGAGTCATACAGCTCAAAAACGAGCTACATTCTCTATCAATGCAGAACAAGTCCATGACGGACTATCTAGCTTCTATCAAAAGCCTCGTCGACAGCATTCGAGCGGCTGGAGGGACCATTGACAATGAAGATGTTCTACATTATATCATCAATGGCTTACCGCCGTCATACCAGTCGTTCAAGACAACTATCCGGAGCTCCCTTCAACCCATCAGCTTGGACGATCTTTATTCTCTTCTTCGCAGTGAGGAGGTTCATCAATCAACTGATGCCATTCGAGATCTCTCCTTTTCCACTGCCTCTTCTACTGATGCACCTACTGCTCTGTTTTCCAATCGTGGACGCGGTTGATCTCATTTTTCGTCTAACCGAGGATGCGGGGATATACCATTAGTGATGTTAAGGTCATTGTTGAGAGTTTAAGAGGAATTTCTGCTAGTCAGATGAAAGTTTTTCATAATGAAGTTGAACTTCAGGATAGCTTTACCTTATCATTCTACAAAATAAAGCACCAATCTATTTTACATCTGCAAGCTCAAATACAGATATTTCCCAAACTTCTAACTGGAAAGATCATAAGTATCACAGCTGAAGCTAGCGATACCATTGCCATTATCATCAGTAAGATTGCAAGCATGATTGATGTTAAAAGCAAGAATTTGAGGCTCTCGTATGCCAGATAGGTACTTGATGATCAGAATCAGAAGACTCTTGCATTCTATGGTATTAATAGAGAATCAACAATCATTATACGTTTAAGGTTTCCATGATTGTTGAAACAAGTGGTACTGTTGGTGGATGATTCAGAATTAATCACTTCATATGATAGTTGCATGTTAAATTTAGTGGCACGCTTCTCCCTTACTTTTATGGGTGGCAACATCGGGACTTCAATTCAATTGTTTTGAATTACTGAACTATTTTGAATGCCGATGTTGATAATTTATAGGGCTAAGTACTCTTTACTGATTTTTTTGCAATTTAAGTTGCTGCCAATGATTAAAAATTATCCTTCATCATGCGAATAGCCAGGGAACTAACCTAAATATGATAATCAAAAAAGAATGTCCATAAGGAATGACAAATTAATCATGATATCATTTTGTGGTTGAAATAGGAGTTACTTCTTTGACTCCTTATTTTGAGAGAAGTAATGTTATGAATCTTTGATGCATTAGAAAAATATTTATGGCTGCTTTGAGATTATGAGAAATTTAAAAATTAATGTAAGGCAACTTCGGTGATGATTTAAAATTTATTTTTGCTTTGTGATGGTATGGAATTAAATAGATTTTAAATTATATTGGAGTGGTAGCGAAAGATTTACTGTTGATGGAAGGTTAAGGAAAAAAATTGGTTAATTTCAAAATTGTTTATAGATTTTTGGTAGATCATTTTTTTTAATTGAATAGGGTGAGAATCTTCATATCATTAGTTAATTAATGAATGTTGTTGAGACAGCTTTCCCCACTACCAGCTGCTCCACACTCAGCATCCAGGAAATGTCCCCACGACGTTCTGACGACCGATAGCTTAGTATAACTAACAGGGTTAATACAATCATTTACATATATGCAACTTTAGCTATATAATCACATGTATTTCATAAAAGCTAATTAATGAGAATCATGAAATTTACTGTTCACCTTCGTCTTCCTCTGTTCCGTCGTCGAATGGCCTGCATCTTCATGGTATCAGAGCCGCTTGCCTAACGGCTCATCCTCATGTGAGATTGACGATGGGAGACTCGTCGGCATCCGCACCAAACACACCACCTCTAGTGGGATTGACGTCCGACGTCACGACCACCTCTATTGATGTAGTTATTCCTCCCACCCTCAAATTTCTTCTTGCAAACATCATGAACGTCATTAACGTTCATCTATTACCCGACAATTACCCCACCTGGCGCACGGCCTTCTACAAGCTGTTTGCCAAAAATCACTTCTCCGGCTACCTAGACGGGAATATTCTCTGCCCACCAAAACATCTTCTTACCGCTAATGGACAGCTCATTCTCAACCCCCAGTTTTCTTCATGGTCGCTCATCGACCAAAACCTATCCGTGGCTCTGTTTTCTACCATTTACCCGTCTATCTTACCTTACATTCTTAACTTAGATACTTCGGCCTCCATCTGGCAAACATTAGAACAACGATTCTACTCTACGAATCGTTCCCGCGTCATACAGCTCAAAAACGAGCTACATTCTCTGTCAATGCAGAACAAGTCCATGACGAACTATTTAGCTTCTATCAAAAGCATCGTCGACAACATTCGAGCGGCTGGCGGGACCATTGACAATGAAGTGTTCTACATTATATCCTCAATGGCTTACCGCCGTCATACCAGTCGTTTAAGACAACTATCGGAGTTCCCTTCAACCCATCAGCTTGG
Source organism: Dendrobium catenatum (assembly GCF_001605985.2). Taxonomy (NCBI): domain Eukaryota; kingdom Viridiplantae; phylum Streptophyta; class Magnoliopsida; order Asparagales; family Orchidaceae; genus Dendrobium; species Dendrobium catenatum. The sequence goes on along the minus strand of NW_021319269.1, from coordinate 537,042 downwards.
ACGATCTTTATTCTCTCCTTCGCAGTGAGGAGGTTCATCAATCAACTGATGCTATTCGAGATCTCTCTTTTTCTACTGCTCCTACTGATGCAGCTACTACTCTGTTTTCCAACCGTGGACGCGGCTGATCTCGTTTTTCGTCTAACCGAGGACGCGGTCGATCTCTTTCAACCAATGCCAATCGAACCACCATGCGTCCACCTAGATTTGACGGAGATTGTCAAATCTGTGGAAAATGCGGGCACTGCAGTAAATTGTTGGCATAGAGGAAACTTCAACTACACAGCCCCAGCTTCTAACTCCAATGTGGCTCTTCTAACAGATTCTGAATCTTCACCATGGTACTTGGATAGTGGGGCATCAGCTCACCTCAGGTCTTCTTCCAACTCCCACGCGTAAGCTCCACCTCAAAAATCTTTACCATGTTCCTAATCTTACTCATAAAATCTTCTCTATTTCTAAATTAACTAATGATAACAACTGCTCCATCAAATTTAATAAATTTGGTTTTGCTGTTTAGGATTTGATGACCAAGCAACTTCTACTCCACGGACGTTGCCGTAATGGTCTCTATCCTATCCCCTCCCAGCCTTCCATAGTCGCAACGTCTACAACTCTGTCGTCCAACTGTTCTGCCGTCTCCTGGCATCGTCGTCTTGGACATCCCAATCCACGGATCATGGTTGCTATCTCCAAGCGTTTTCCTTCCTTATGCATTCCTCCTTTATGTTCTCTCTGTAATGCATGTGCTCTTTCAAAGAGTCACAGATTGCCTTTTATCTCTTCTGCTAATGTATCCTCTTCACCTCTAAACTTACTTCATGTTGATGTTTGGGGTCCTTCCCCGGTTATCTCTTTTTATGGTTTGCGTTATTTCTTACTTATTGTTGATGATTGTACTAAATTTACTTGGACTTATATGCTCAAACAAAAATCTGATGTTCCTAATTGTTTAGTCAATTTCATCAAAAACATAGAAAAACAACTAAAACTCACTGTTAGAACCATCCGCAGCGATGGAGGACGTGAATTCAATAATAAATTTATACTAGCATTCACTCTACATAACGGTATTACCCATCAGTTTTCATGTCCCTACACACCACAACAGAATAGCGTTTGTGAACGCAAGAATCGCCACCTCTTAGAGGCAACCCGTTCTCTTCTTCTTGAAGCAAATTTACCTCCTAAATTTTGGTCTGCTGCGGCTCTCACTGCTACCTATCTAATTAATCTTCTCCCATCCAACAATACCTCTAACACATCTCCTTATCAACTGCTCTATAATGAGCCCCCTGATTACACAATTCTACGCTCATTTGGCTGTCGTTGCTTCCCCTGGATTCGCTATTCGACTCCTCACAAACTTGCACCCAGATCCGTTCCCTGCATCTTTCTTGGCTACACCACAAACTATAAAGGATATAAGTGCTATAATCCCTCCACCAACAAACTTCTTATATCTCGCCATGTTACATTTGATGAATCATTCTTCCCGTCTCTTCCCCACCTCATTAGTCAACCTTCTAGTTCATCGTCTGATCTCACCATTCCCTATCTCCCTCCCTCTCCACCTAATGCAACTCAACAATCTTCCCCTACACAAAGTCAATCTCTTCTTTCTCCATCCACTCATTCTACTCAATCTATTGTTACATCATCTCCCACTACCACTTCGTCCTCTCACAACCACACTACATCTAATTCTTCTTCTCATTCACCTTCTACTCATCTAGAACCACCACCTCATCACCCCATGATCACCCGACTTCATACAGGAACGCTCAAACCTCGCATTATACTTGATCTAGCTCATACTGTCCAACCCACACCTACCTGCTTCTCTTCGGCAAACAAGGATTTGCAATGGTGTCAAGCAATGTCGGTAGAATTTCGTGCTCTTCAAGCTCAGGGCACCTGGTCCTTGGTGCCCTTACCATCCGGCCATCAACCCATTGGATGCAAGTGGATCTACAAACTAAAACACAATGCCGATGGGACCATCGCTCGGCATAAGGCTTGGTTGGTAGCTCAGGGTTTCAAACAAGCTTATGGAATTGATTACTTTGAAACTTTCAGCCCAGTTGTCAAGCACACTACCATTCAGTTATTTCTTCTAGTAGCTCTTCATTACAACTGGACTGTACATCAACTTGATGTAATGAAAGCTTTTCTTCATGGCTTATTAAGTGAAACCATTTATATGACTCAACCTCCGGGTTTTGAAGATCCAAATTTTCCGCATCATGTGTGCCTTTTGCGCAAAGCCATTTATGGCCTAAACAAGCACCGAGACTCTGATTTGCAACTTTGTCCAACTATCTCCTCACACAGCAGTTCACTGTCAGCTCAGCAGACCCCTCATTCTTCTATCGTCATCAGAACGATACTCACATATATCTACTAGTCTATGTCGATGACATACTAGTCACTGGCAGTGATTCGGAATGCATCTCTACCTTAATTACTAAGCTTGCTCAGTGCTTTCAGACACGAACTCTTGGACCACTATCCAAGTTTCTCGGCACCGAATTTCTTTGAACAGCTGACGGATACCATCTAACTCAGAAATCTTACATTTCAGAGCTCCTTCACGCAGCCTCTATGTCCAATTATAAGCCTCTACAAACTTCTCTACCATCCAAATATACCTCCGATCCTCATCTCCAGCTACCATTCCCTCAACCTGAATTATTTCGTCAGCTGGTTGGCTCTCTTCAATATATTACCTCCACTCGCCCAGACATTCCGTCAATAAACTTTGTCAACATATGCATAATCCCCTGCTCATTCATTTCCAGCTCCTGAAACAGGTATTGCGGTATCTTCACGGGACAATCAATCATACATTCTTTCTTCCCAAAACTGAGTTAACTCTTTCAGCTTATTCCGACTCTGACTGGGCTGGTGATCAACTCGATCGCAAATCGACTACAGGATACTGTCTTCTCCTTGGCACTGCCTTGCTTGCCTTGTCTGTTATAAAACAAACCACCGTCGCCAGATCGTCTACTGAGGCTGAATATCGGTCTATAGCCGCCGCAGCCACTGATATCATCTGGACTCGCCGTCTTTGTGAAGACTTTCTTCTTCCTCAGTAGCCAACCAAGCTCTTCTGTGACAATGTTTCAGCAATGTCTATTGCTTGCAATCCCATTTTTCATGCCAGGACCAAACATATTGAGATCGACCATCATTTTATCCGGGAATGTATTCAAGAAAACCACATTGCGGTTCACCATGTCTCCACTGTTGATCAGCTAGCCGATGTCTTCATAATGCCTCTTTCGTCTACTAGACTGCTCCAGCTTCGCAACAAGCTTCTAGTCGTCCCTCCCATTAGCTTGAGGGACGGTGTTGAGACAGCTTCCCCCACTACCAGCTGCTCCACGCTCCGCATACAGGAAATGTCCCCACGACGTTCTGACATCCGATAGCTTAGTATAACTAACAGGGTTAATACAATCATTTACATATATGCAACTTTAGCTATATAATCAATTGTATTTCACAGAAGCTAATCAATGAGAATCATGAGATTTACTGTTCACCTTCGTCTTCCTCTGTTTTGTCGTCGAATATCCTGTATCTTCATCGATCATTATCTTACTTATTCGAGGATATAATAATGTTTTCAGATGCCTCAGTATTCATTTTTTCCATCAGAAATTGAGCTCGATTAGACGAATTTTAAAATCACTAGTTTCCCTCTCCCTTGAAGCAAAATAAATCTGTTAAAGAGACATTTTTAGCAAAAGAATAAACAATTGCATATTAAATGAACTTTCTGAGATTCAATAATTAAAGTTTGTCATTTTTCTAGAAAACCATTATAATCTTGCAATTAAAAAATAACTGTTCAAAACCATTTCATTATTATATTGAAAAACAAAAATTTTAAGCAGAATCTGTCAAAATCGCTTTCTCAATAAGTTGGATGTACTAAACAATGGGTATCCCTCGTATGGGAAGAAACATTCCCCTTGCATGAGATGTAACATCAGACCCCATTCATCAGCAGTCACCAACGTTATGTTGGCCCCTACTTGGTCCTATAAAGCCCATGCAGAAATCCACTGAACTTTACAGAAATTTATGGCATAAGCCAACAATGGCGTAGGATGCCCCTTCTAGTAGATGAATTGAATCTGGATTTGCATCTAAATATAATGATGAAAAATCTATCATTATCACTTTATTAATTAAGACAAGCATAAGTTCGATCAATCATAAACCTGAGAATATGATAGTAAGTATTAAGGGGCCGACCACCGATGATAGATCTATATATATATATATATATATATATATATATATACTCGCAAAATATGTGTTCAATGAAGATGATTTAACTCGAACATAGATTACATTGGTTTTCATCAAGCTATCTCCTATTCCAAGCAAAACTATGGCAGGGATAGGAAGGGAAAAGAAACAATTACCTAGATCTTG
>NW_021319269.1:532097-532419 GCF_001605985.2 Dendrobium catenatum | reverse complement strand
CTTGATTGTCGTAGTTAAACTCAGAAAAGAATTACACATGATCCTAAATGGTCAAAATGAAATTTGATCAAATGTTTGACTATGTTAATCTGGATAAAAGATCACTAATTTCATAATTAAAACCACGATAATAATTGATATATCTCACCGAAGAAAGAAGATATCAATTACTATCGATCGTTTGAAAATGACGATAATGATCGTCGGGTTCGATTTTTCCCAAAGAGAATTAATTGAAATTTTGAAAAATTAATTTTAAAACAATTAGATATGAGTTTCTAAATCTCCTACGAGTGCAAACACTCGTAGTTAATTATATCAT
>NW_021319269.1:509942-531617 GCF_001605985.2 Dendrobium catenatum | reverse complement strand
CCTTCAACTACACAGCCCCAGCTTCTAACTCCAATGTGGCTCTTCTAACAGATTCTGAATCTTCACCATGGTACTTGGACAGTGGGGCATCGGCTCACCTCACACCTGACTCTTCTCCCATACACCAATTCACGTCCTACTCCGGCAGAGATCAGGTATTTGTGGGAAACGAACAGTCTCTACCCATTCAGCATGTCGGCAATGGTCTTCTTCCAACTCCCACGCGTAAGCTCCACCTCAAAAATCTTTACCATGTTCCTAATCTTACTCATAAAATCTTCTCTATTTCTAAATTAACTAATGATAACAACTGCTCCATCAAATTTAATAAATTTGGTTTTTCTGTTAAGGATTCGATGACCAAGCAACTTCTACTCCACGGACGTTGCCGTAATGGTCTCTATCCTATCCCCTCCTCGCCTTCCATAGTCACAGCGTCTACAACTTTGTCGTCCAACTGTTCCGCCGTCTCCTGGCATCGTCGCCTTGGACATCCCAATCCATGGATCATGGCTGCTATCTCCAAGCAATTTCCTTTCTTATGCATTCCTCCTTTAAGTTCTCTCTGTAATGCATGTGCTCTTTCAAAGAGTCACAGATTACCGTTTATCTCTTCTACTAATGTATCCTCTTCCCCTCTAGACTTACTTCACGTTGATGTTTGGGGTCCTTCCCCGGTTATTTCGTCTGATGGTTTGCGTTATTTCTTACTTATTGTTGATGATTGTACTAAGTTTTCTTGGACTTATATGCTCAAACAAAATTTTGATTTTCCTAATTGTTTACTCAATTTCATCAAAAACATTGAAACACAACTAAAACTCACCGTTAGAACCATCCGTAGTGATGGCGGACGTGAATTCAACAACAAATTAATACAGGAATTCACTCTACATAAAGGTATTACCCACCAGTTTTCATGTCCCTACACACCACAACAAAATGGTGTTTGTGAACGCAATAACCGCCATCTCTTAGAGACAACCCGTTCTCTTCTTCTTGAAGCACATTTACCTCCTGAATTTTGGACTGCCGCGGTCCTTACTGCTACCTATCTCATTAATCTTCTCCCCTCCAACAATACGTCTAACACATCTCCTTATCAACTGCTCTATAATCAGCCCCCTGACTACACCACTCTTCGTTCATTTGGCCGCCGTTGCTACCCCTGGACTCGCTATTCGACTCCTCACAAACTTGCACCCAGATCCGTTCCTTGCATCTTTCTTGGATATACCACAAACTATAAATGGTACAAGTGCTATGATCCCTCCACCAACAAACTTCTGATATCTCGTCATGTTACATTTGATGAATCATTGTTTCCTTCTCTTCCCAAACTTACCAGTCCACCTTCTAGTTCATCGTCTGATCTCACCATTCCCTATCTACCTCCCTCTCCCCTTACTGCAACACAACAATCTTCACCTACACCAAGTTAATCCATTCTTTCTTCATCTACTCCTTCTACTCAACCTATTGTTACACCATCTCCAACAACCACTTCATCCTCCCATACCCACACTACATATAATTCTTCTTCTCATCCAAAACCTCCACCTCATCACCCCATGATCACCCGATTCCAGACAGGAACGCTCAAACCTCGCATTCTCCTTGATCTAGCTCATACTGTCCAACCCACACCTACCTGCTTCTCTTCGGCAAACAAGGATTTGCATTGGCGTCAAGCAATGTCGGTAGAATTTCGTGCTCTTCAAGCTCAGGGCACCTGGTCCTTGGTGCCCTTACCATCCGGCCATCAACCCATTGGATGCAAATGGATATACAAATTAAAACACAATGCCGATGGGACCATTGCTCGGCATAAGGCTCGGTTGGTAGCTCAGGGTTTCAAACAAGCTTATGAAATTGATTATTTTGAAACTTTCAGCCCAGTTGTCAAGCACACTACCATTCGGTTATTTCTTCTAGTAGCTCTTCATTACAACTGGACTATACATCAACTTGATGTAATGAATGCTTTTCTTCATGGCTCATTAAGTGAAACCATTTATATGACTCAACCTCCGGGTTTTGAAGATCCTAATTTTCCGCATCATATGTGTCTTTTGCGCAAAGCCATTTATGGCCTAAAACAAGCACCGAGACTCTGGTTTACAACTTTGTCCAACTATCTCCTCACACAACAGTTCACTGTCAGCTCAGCAGACCCCTCGTTCTTTTACCGTCATCAGAACGATACTCACATATATATACTCGTCTATGTCGACGACATACTAATCACTGGTAGTGACTCGAACTGCATCTCTACCTTAATTACTAAGCTTGCCCAGCGCTTTCAGACACGCACTCTTGGACCATTGTCCAAGTTTCTCGGCACCGAATTTCTTCGAACAGCTGACGGATACCATCTAACTCAGAAATCTTACATTTCAGAGCTTCTTCATGTAGCCTCAATGTCCAATTGTAAACCTCTACAAACTCCTCTCCCAGCCAAATATCCCTCCGATCCTCATCTTCAGCTCCCATTTCCTCAACCTGAGTTATTTCGTCAGCTGGTTGTTTCTCTTCAATATATTACCTCCACTCTCCCCGACATTGCTTTTGCCGTCAATAAGCTTTGTCAACATATGCATAATCCCCTGCTTCTTTATTTCCAGCTCCTGAAACGGGTATTGCGGTATCTTCAAGGGACGCTCAATCATACGTTCTTTCTCCCCAAAACTGAGTTAACTCTTTCAGCTTATTCCGACTTCGACTGGGTTGGTGATCAACTTGATCGCAAATCGACTACAGGATACTGTCTTTTCCTTGGCACTGCCTTGCTTGCGTGGTCTGTTAAAAAACAAACCACCGTCGCCAGATCGTCCATTGAGGCTGAATACCGCTCTATGGCCGCCGCAGCCACCGATATCATCTGGACTCATCGTCTTTTTGAAGACTTTCTTCTTCCTCAGAAGCCTACCAAGCTCTTCTGCGACAATGTTTCAGCAATGTCTATTGCTTGCAATCCCATTTTCCATGCCAGGATTAAATATATTGAGATCGATCATCATTTTATCCGGGAATGTATTCAAGTAAACCACATTGCGGTTCACCATGTCTCCACTGTTGATCAGCTAGCTGATGTCTTCACGAAGCCTCTTTCGTCTACTAGACTGCTCCAGCTTCGCAACAAGCTTCTGGTCGTCCCTCCCATCAGCTTGAGGGACGGTGTTGAGACAGCTTTCCCCACTACCAGCTGCTCCACGCTTAGCATCCAGGAAATGTCCCCACGACGTTCTGACAACCGATAGCTTAGTATAACTAACAGGGTTAATACAGTCATTTACATATATGCAACTTTAGCTATATAATCACCTGTATTTCACAAAAGCTAATTAATGAGAATCATGAAATTTACTGTTCACCTTCGTCTTCCTCTGTTCCGTCGTCGAATGGCCTGCATCTTCAAATGTAAATTTAGATCAATCGAATTTAGGAATGAAATGTTCTAAATTTTTATGTGGACTGTTCAAAACGAATGAACAATAGGAGTTAAGATTTTATAAAAAGATTATAAATCAATGTGGGTAGGGGAGTTAGCTTTTGAAACAACCCGGCAAATTCGAATTCGAGTTGATCCGTTTAACAAATAGGTCAGGTTCGGATTCAATTTCTTGACCCATATGGAAAATTAGGTCGGGTCTGGTTCTTACCCGCGCGTCAAGTAGTTCTACCTACCAATCGAGTTCACTTCACTCACACGACTCACTTGTGCTACCTCGCACGCAGCCACCCCTTGCTAGTAGGCTCACACCCACGCTTGCACCTGCTAGCCCACTCAGCCTCGCGCTCGTCCGCTTGATCAAGGGGTTCAACATCGGCCGTACATCCAACCACTCTCCATTTGTCACGACCCGACCCGATCCGGGACGGATCCCGCTCGCAACGGGTCGCGACACGGAACGAACAGACTGACCAGGATCTGGTTATGGAATTTGGTTCGGAACTGAATCTTCCAAATAATTTAACTCAAACAGACACAGAGTTACTATGAATCATCAAACACAGCGGAAAAAAACATCTATCTTTTTCTTTTCCTCAAAACAATCATCTACAACAATCATCTACAAATACAGTACATGGCTTTTTGACAGAAAGAAAGACAGAACATAAAAGCCATGACTGTACAAAAATCAAAAGGTACAAAATACCTATACTGATCAGGCTCTGAAATCTATTCCTGGACTTCCTTTCCTTTCCCAGAACCTGAAAATCACCAGAAAACAAGAGTGAGCTCAACAGCTCAGCAAAGCAACAAACCACCAATCAAAATTCTCAGAATCTCAAACCAACACATCAGACAAATCCGTACAGAAATCAGAACAGAATCGGACAGATATCAAATCGGACAGATCAGGACAAAACAGCCAAATCAAAACAAATACGGACAGATCAAATCAAACAGAACTGAACGAAAACAGAAGTCATATCAAATCAGAAACAGAACAGATCAAATCAGAAACTGAATCGTACAGAAATCAGAAATTCAGATCATATCGGAACAGAACAGAATCGTATCAGAATCATATCATACAGATCGGAATCAGATTCATATCGTACAGAAATCAGAATCAGATTTGCTTACAGAACAGATACGGAAATCAAAACCATATCAAATCAGATATTAGATATTTAATTAATAGCTAAACTAAACTAAACAGAATCACTACGGATTCTGACCCTTATGTCTCCCTTGTGCTCACGGCACCAGAAATTCTCTGAGTAATTAATAGCTAAATGTGCTCACGGCACCAGAACAACAGAATTCATCGGATCCGAAACAGAATAGATATTTCTCCAACTTTAGCTCATCTAAGTTTTCCCCAGACACTAACTGAATCTCATAGGATCCAGGCCCCTTATAACTCCCTTTTTATAGCATATACAGATAGCATATTAATTCAGAAGAAATCCGGACAAATCAGAAATCAGACAAAAATCGGGCAGCACAACGGCAGTATACGGAATTTACACAATTTTTCCTGAAAATCACAAAATACCAAATTTGCACAGAATGTAGATAACAACATTTCAGAACATTTATTCTACTGCACAGAAAATTTTCAATTACACAGAAAAATCCAGTCGACTAAAAACACAGTCGAATCAAAAATACCCGGACAAAAATCTTCAGAAAATAACCAAAATGTGCACACTCGGCACGTCAACAACATACAGAAAGTTACGCGGTAAAAACTGAACCAATCGAAAGATACGGACAAAAATCACTAACGGAAACAAAATCCGGACAGAAAATACCGCCAAACACGACGGTTCTGAAAATTGAGAAAGGCGGAATGTGCCTTACCTTGCGTACAGCAATTTCCTGAACAGTCTCGTCGGACAAAAACAGCTCCGCGTCGTCCGAAAATCAACTTTTCCAAAAGCTTTTCGACTTTCTCTCTCCTCAGAAAAAATCAGATATTTTTATAAATTTTTCTCTCTCTTCAAAATGAGCTGATTTTAGCTTTAAAAGACTCAGATCGGCCCGGCCGATCGCCAGATCGTCCCGGGACGATCAGACAAAATTTGATCGTCCTGGACGGTTCCCAGAACTATTTTCCGGCCGATATTTTGAACAGTGCCAGTCGGCCTGGCCGATGCCTCGATCGGCCTGGACTTTGCCTTCAGAAAAATACTTGGAGCAAATCTGGGCAAATTCTGGAGCAAATTCTCAACTGATCGTCCCAGGACGATCCCAGATCGTCCTGGACGATCCTGGAGCAGATTTTGATATTACATCATTTACCCTTGATCTCTCACCTATTTACGGGCCATGGCACTCCAAAATCTATAAATAGACCACTCCTTTCTCTTGAAATAGGACCCCAAGCTAAAGAATTCAAGATAGAGATCGAAGATAGCTCTTGCCTTCTTGCTCCTCCTCGACCACTGCTTGAGTTCCGCCAGACCACCGTCTGACGTTGTTACTCCGTCATACCACCACTTGAGGCCCTCACCTCTGTCGGACCATAATTTGAGGCTCTCACCCTAGCCGGACCACCACCTGAGGGCCTGAACTTCGCTAAGCCACTACCTAAGGGACTGAACTCTACCAGACCAACACGTAAGGGCTTGAACTCCACCGGACCACCACTAGAGGCCCAAAATTTCGCCAGACCATCAACTGACGACAGAGTTCTGCCAAGTCACTGCAGACTACTAATTGACACCCTAACTTTCATGTGACGCTAGATTTGATACTAGACTTCAACCATACGTTTGACATTTGTAATCTGATCTCCCTCAAAGACGAGTCAGCCCACTATACTCAACTCAAATTCTAGTGAAATCTTTTCAATTGGGTTAGGCCCCGTGGTTTTTCCCCTTTCCAGGATTTTTCACCTAAAAAATCTTATGTTCTCTGTGTGTGAGCTGAATATCCGTACAACTCTAAGATGTAGAATTAAAACTCTATCGTCGTGTATATTCTAGCCCGCAACATTTCTCTTTCTTATATCGAATGATTTCATAATTATTTATCTTTTAATTTCTTTTTTTTTTTAATTTTAATATGATAAGTGTTTGAATCATAATTATTTTTTTCTTTCATTCGAACTTATAAATTTACGCACAGGATCAAGCTCGAACTCGACAATTGATAAAGCTCAAGTTTATGCTAAGGGTGACTCAAACTTGACTCGACTTTGTTTACACCCCTAATGGCGGATTTAGAGATTTGAAGGGCAATCAGGCCTTAACACAATGATCTTGTGCAGTAATAGTTGCACCCAGGAGTGACACTGAGTGCATTAGTGCTATGAAGCTTAGAAAAATATTGTGCCAATTGATGTTCCAGAGAAACCTTAAGGCATATGTCGAACTCCAGCCATTAGAGGTGTTCGAATCAACATAACACAAAGAATGGTATGCATCTGTAATTCGTCTTATCTCTTTTCTCTATCTCATTCCAGTCTTGCAATGTAAAGCAGGTTGAGTGTAGCAGGTCTGATGGCGGGTTTTTGTCTTGTGGGGCTTGCACGGGAAGAAGAAGCCGTGTGCAGGTAAAATCAAGCAGTAGTTGAGTCGAGTTGAGTATCTGTCTGATTGAGCTATAGTTGAGTCGAGTTGAGTATCTGCCTGATTGAGCTACTTGTTTAACTCTTATTGAGCTCAAGCTCGTTTACTAGGCTTGAGTTCAACTTGTTAAAAAATTTATAGGCTCGAGTTTGACCCGATTGCTTTAGCTTATTTAGAAATCTCGAGCTCAACACGAATTCTTAATTTTAGAGTGTTTTATTTTTAATATAGAATTAATTTAAAAATATTAAAATATATTATATAATGCTAATGTAAATTAATTATTAAATATGTTTTAATTTAAAAGAGAGGCTAAACGAGCTTTCGAGTTGAGCTATTGAGCTAGAACTCGTTGCTCGATAAGATTGACTCGTGAGCTCGAGGTGGCTTGGCTGACTTACACCCCAAGTAGGGGTTGGTTGAGTGAAGGGAAAATTTTGAATTTATTGTAAAAAGTTATGGACTATTTGGATTATAGGATATAGTATTTATGTATTGGAAAATTAAATATATCAATTAATTTTTTATTTTCATATTTTTCTTTCTTTTGGTCTATGTATTAAATTGACAAATCAACCCCAACACCCAAAGCAAGCTTACCGCCCCTTACACCGCAATAATTTATCGAGCCAAAATGGAGTCGGCTAGACTCACACCCTTGCACGTTGAATGGCTGACTAACATTTTTTTTTTTAATCGTAATTTTACTATATTAAAAATGCATTAAGTTTTCTTTTTTTATATTTTTTTCTACCAAGTTTTGAAATAAAAATAAATTTAATTTGAATTTGAGATAATTAATTAAAATAGAAAAAAGTGAGTCTCTTTTACACATCTAAAAGTAAAATTAGGCCTAGCTAGTAAATAGTATTTCACATCATTTACACAAATTACAACTAAACTCCGCACGTAATAATCTTGCACACTTCTGATGGGCAAATTATTGCATTCGGTCACCGGACGCGGATAAAGGTCCGGATATTAATAAAATATTATTTTAAATTAAGCGCAGGTCAAAGCGCAGTTAAAAGTAGGAGTGTCAATTTTTGACACGACCCGAAACCCGACCCGAACCCGACCCGGAAAGATCCGGGTTCAGGTTAGAAAGATCCGGGTCGGGTCAACCCGAACCCGAAACGGGTCGGGTTCGGGTTGAACAAATCAACCCGTTTTAAAAATCGGGTCGGGTTCCAAATTATGAAGGTCAAAGACGGGAATGATGCTTTTTTTCTTTATGATGTTAACTTTCTATATGGAAAAAAATTTTCCCAGTGTAATTAACATTGTAGTTAGTAAAAGATAATTAGCAATGCAAATAATAATTAAATAATTAGTTAGTAATATAATATTTAAATGATTTATTAGATAATTAATAATATAATTAGTAATGAAAATAACACTAAAATAATTAGCTATTTGAATTATATTTAAATAATTAATTAGAAAATTATTAGTGTAGTAAGTAATCACGTTCGTGCTGTCAAACAGCCCTTAATGGCTTAGTGGGAGGCTAATGGAATAGGACGGATAAGAATAGAAATATATCTTATTTTATATATTTTACTGAAATTTCTAAAATTATCCCCGACTAATTAAGTCTCTAAATATTACATTATTTCAATTTAATCATTTAACCATATAAAAAATTAATTTGAAATGATTGCTCATATTATAATTATGATATAAAATTGATGTCAGTTTAGTTCGTCCAATAAATAAAGCCATTCCCAAGTTAATCTAAAATGGATGTTTTTTTTTATCAATTTTATATAGTCAAGGGAATAAATTGAAAAAATATGATATTTTGGAATCAAATTGGCCACATACAAATAGTTGGAAGTGGAGTGTCAATATTTGATATGACCTGTGGGTCCAGGTTGACTTGTTTGTAAAATGGGTTGGGTTCGTGTTCTGACCAATTTCTAATTTTGGGTTGGGTTCAGGTCAACCTGACAGCCACCCAAAATTGATCTGGGTCCCCGTTCCGCACTGCACTGTGATAGTCCCGCGGCCACCTACTCGCACTAGCAGCCTCGCATACTCGACCCTCGCTTGTGCTCGCACCCTACTCGTACCCACAGGTGAGTAGGTCAGGTCCGATCAATGCGGATTATGGCATGTCAGGTACGCGCCTGAATTTCTAACATATTTGTCTAATCGAGTTGGTTCGAGTCGGAGCAATTGAAGGCTGGTCAGTATCATGTTAGATCTATACTTGACTCGAAAATCCATATTGACACCCATAATCAGAAGACTATTTAGAGTTTACCCATATATTTTATATTACTAAATGTGGAGATTTCATTAATAGCATGATCTACTACATTTTTACTCTCTCTACCCGCCCAAGTCCCTCTTAAATTGTCATTTTATGCATATATTGAAGGGTGTAAATGTGTTCAATTTTCAATATACTCTAAAATGTTTAGCTCTTAGCCCATAATTGAACCGTTAACTTCATAGCACAATATAAAGTATTATGCTTAATGTTTGAAATAAACAAACAAAACATTATTTAAAGCTTTATTATTATTGTTGTTATTATATTTATTATTACAACATCAATACATTCAAGTGGCACAATCATGATAACTCAAGTTCTTGAAGCATGAAATACATCCAAAGCTTGAATTTTTTTTTTTAAGGGAATAAAATCTTGTAATTTGCTAACAATTAAATGTATGATGATGGATGTATGCATGTTTGAAATTATATTCACTATGTTTATTTTATGAAAATAGATATGGTTAATGGTAGGATGATCAAAATGAGTTTATATTGAAATATAGATTTTTTATTAACATATGTATGTTAAATCAGTATATGATGTTGGAATAACATACTAATGTCAAGAACATTAACATAATGCACACAAATTAAGATTAGATAGAACTTTTTTATTTGCTAATTAGTTTTAATAATATTTACTAATACTAATAGAACACTTCAAAAATCCATGAAAATCAACGAGTTTTAAAAAGTCGGTGCAACTCCACTGAAAAATTAAGTACCAAGAGTGACTTATTGGTTTTTTTTGGATTAATTTAAACCCAATGAGGGGTAGTTAATGAAGGAGTAGGTGATTACAATACTTAATACATAATAAACATTTCATAAATATTTTTTATAAAATAGGGGTTGATTTCTTAAGAGAATAATAAAATTTATTTAATTAAAATTGGATTTAAAATAAAATTCCTATGTAATTTTAATGTTTTTTGTATTAAATTGAAATTCTAGTGTTATATTTATCGAATGAGCATGGGTGTTTGGTTAGGATTAAGTTGTGTGGTGCTAAATTATTAGGCCTATTGACATAGGATTACAATGTATTATATGGGATCTAGGTGTAATGGGGGGAATTGAATGTGACTAGAGTTATTAAGAGAAAGAGCACGTTAGAATGGCATGGATAGACTTTTTCACCTCCCCTCCCTTTACTTTTTTAAGGAGATAAAGGTCTCGGGGAATCCATCCATGCTCACTTGTTGATTAAGGTGGTGAATGTCAAGGGTTATGGGATAGCCTAAGAATCTTAGAGGTATAAGAAGATAAAAGTAGCGAGTTTCAAACTCTTAAAGCTCTTCATAAAGCATTATTTTAGAAATCCCATTCTATTTTGGCCTACTTGGCCCAAAAAACCATTCTAGGTTAAATGAAATTCATTGAGTGTGTGCTCAGCTTAAAATTAGGTACCGTACATTATAGTAGGGGCCAATTGTCCATATAGGCTGATTGGACCAAAAAGCTTTAAGATTAAGACTTGGGGTTGAATTTCAACAAAAGAAGATCTAGGTGGGCTCCTTGGTTTCATAGGTGGCTAGTTTTAGCCTTAACTATCTAAGGATTATAATAGGCCAACTTAGGTTACCTTAGGCCTCAGTAATTGTCCCTAATTACTCACTGGTTGATCAAAACTAATAAACCACTACTTGAAGATAATTAAGTACGCCTAGGTTGACCCAAGTGGGTCCATTGAGTTTTTGAATGCCTATAATAGGTCTAGGGTTTATAAAAGCCATGTAAAGCCTCTCTAGGGTTTACTAAACTAAGATTATGGATCTCAATGAGCTCGATTAAAGTAATAAGTAGTTAGATTATGGCCTAGAGCTAGCTAGTGGACTTAGGCTTGGCTCAAGTTGTCCCAATAGTCTTTTAAACGACATGAGTAAACCTATGATTCCATGACACCAAACATAGAGGATTTAGTAGACATCCATCATTGAGGTGAATAAATGATAAACTTAGGTGTGTCCATATGAGTTGGCCAATCACCTTAAGGCCTAATGAGACCTAAAGAACTGACCTTATAATGGTTTAGGTCAAGAATATTTAATCATAGAGTTTAAGGTAAACTATGCTAATGGCTTGTGATGGAGCCTTGCAAACAAATTATTTCAAGGCTTAAGCTTATTATAAGATTGGTGTTCTATGTGTTAAAGAATCTAACGATTCAATTTGTAGAATATATGTTCAGTGAGGTAGATGATAGGATAGTCCATGCAAATGACTCTATATGGCCAAGAATAGTAGCTGCCTTAAGAAATTTAGGGTTTGCAAATGGTGACACTTCTGACCTTAAAATCACTTAGAGATGAACTGAGAATGTATCTATATGCAAAATAGAGTTTTTAGAACTCTTCAAAGAATTTAAAATGGTGAATTGGTAATAAAAGTAAGCTAAGCCATAACATGGCATGGCCTCATTTTTTTAATTTTTTAAAGAAAGATTGATGGAAATACATAGAATTAGAGTATGGATGTTTTTAGTTGAGTTTAGAAGTTTGTGGGATATTTTCAAGGAATATAAGACTTAGAATTAGAAGTATAAGGAAGCCTAGGTTATAAAAATCCTATTATGAGAACTTGACATATTATCCAATTTCTTTTTAATTTTCCAAACAAAATTATTGGATTATTGTAGTTTATGAAATAATGAAACAAGATATTTCATAGTAGTAGATAAATGATTTTTACATCTCTACAATATTAATAAATAAATAAAATTAAACCCTCACCAATGAGAAATGTGCTAACCTAGCCACACATAGCCAATAGGATGAAAAAGTTGTTGAACAATCTTTTAAATTAATTTCAATTTCACATTAATTCTATATTACAAGGAGTACTACCACATATTTATAAAGTAGTGTACAAGTCTTTCCATTTGATATTCAAATTTATTCCAATCAAGGTTTAGTTCCTTATTTGTAGGAGGTAATTTCACATATGCGAGAAGAGTGCACTCCTTATTTTTGGATAGTAGTTGCTATTAGTAGATAAATAAAATATAATAAATACAAAATAATGAGGTGGCTCATTATTATTGGTCGTCTACTTGAGTGTGTCTTATAAAGTCTATATATAGCTACCTCCTATGTAACCGAGAGATAGGATGGAAATAAAGTTTTATGTATTTCATCATTTCTCTATTTCTTTATTTTGCTCACTCCTGTGATTCTGATCTTTCCAAACAAGATCCTTCCACTTCTACATGGTATCAGAGCAGGCAATCAAGAGAAGCGAAAATGGCGAACACAGCTTCCTCCCAAATCGACGAGCGTGAAGAACTAGCGACACAAGATCTTCTGGTTCTTTCTTCTACCTTGAAATTTGTTGTCTCAAATCTCAAATCTATTGTGCAAATCCAGCTTACACAAGAAAACTATTATATATAGTGATCTCAAATCACCAAAGTTCTTCGTGCAAATGGTTTTGATTTTTTTCTTAATTTGAATGTCCACAAACCCCATCGTTTTCATGCCCAACCTGACGGATCTTCATCGCCTAAGTCCGACTTTTCGCATTGGCTTCTCATGGACCAAAACTTGTCCGCTGGAATCTGCTATACTATTTTTGCTCCCGTTCTTCCTTACATCATCCACCTTGATTCAACCGTTGAAATATGGTCTACTCTTGTAACTCACTTCCAATCCACAAATCATTCTAAAGTGATTCAACTAAAGAATGAACTACACTACATTTCTCTCAAAAACTCCACAATGACTTAATACCTAGCTGATCTAAAATACTTTGTTGATAATATTGCTTCGGCTGGATCCAAGGTGGACACCGAAGATATTATCTTGTACATTCTCAATGGGCTTCCTCCAACTTATCAATCCTTCAAAACCACCATTTGAACCATGCTAACCCCCATTAGCCTCGACAATCTTTATGTTATTCTTCTTAGCAAAGAAGTCAAACCTTGCCTCCGATGTGTCTCGATTTTCTTCTGCACCCGATCCAAACATGGCTCTTTTCTCTAATCGCGGACAGGGGTCGTCGTAACAGAGGCAGGGACACTCACAACTCCTACAGCTCACAAAAACCCAACATAAATGCTTCGAACATTTCAAATATGTCTAAAGAAAGGTCATGGGGTTTCTTCCTATTGGCATCGCTTAAATCCACAATATGTTCCACAGTCTTCAAACAATTCCAATACTGCTTTGGTTGTCGGAAATGCAAGAACCTCCATGTACTTGTTTCTTGATTCAGGAGCATCCTCTCATCTCACCAGCTCGCTTAAAAACATAATTGTTTTCTCACTATATCATGGTCAAGATGGCATCATCATTGAAGATAGTAGCTCAGTCAGCATAGCCAATTCCGGCACAGGTTTGCTACGGACACCCGCTCGTAAGCTTAAACTCTCTCAACTTTTTCATACTCTAAATATTTAATACAACTTATTATCAATATCGTAGCTTACTAGAGATAACAACATCTCTATTATTTTTTATCCTAATGACTTTTCTTTGAAGGATCTGATGACACAAGAAGTGCTTCTTCGCGGACTGTGTAGTAATGGATTGTACCCAATTCAGACTACCACCATTGATTCTCCACATCATGCTTACTTTGCTGTCGGTGCAACTTCTTTTTCTTGGCATAACAGATTGGGCCACCCGAATAATCACATTTTACATTCTATATCTTCTTCTAATCCCCACTTGCATATAGATGTTAATAAGAATTATTGTATTTCTTGTAATGTTTCCAAAGGACACAAACTTTATTTGACAATTCTTTAATAAGCAAGAACTCTGTTTTAGAACTTTTACATTCTGATATTTGGGGGCCAGCACCCATTATTTCAACGCAGGGTTTTCAATATTATGTCATATTTGTTAATGATTTTACTAGATTGACATGGATATTTCCTATTAAATATAAATCTAAGGTTGCTAACATTTTCTTTAATTTCAAAACTCAAATTGAAAAGTACACATCCAAACAAATAAAGTGCTTATGCACTGATGGCGAAGGAGAATACCTTAGTCACACACATTCACTAATTTTCTTAAAACCCAAGGTATTTCTCACCAAATTTCATGTCTGTATACACTGGAATAAAATGGAGTAGCCTAACGGAAACAACGACATATAATTGAGACTACTCGCTCTCTTCTCCACACCGCAAATGCTCCCTACACTCATTGGCTCGATGTCATTCTAACGACAGTCTACCTCATAAATTGTATGCGTTCAACTAATACCAAAAACACATCTCCATTTGAACTCTTACACAACACAAAACCCAACTACACTCACTTACACACCATTGGTTGTGCCTATTTTTCACTTATACCCTCTCACTCTCGTCACAAACTTCAACCAAAATCAAAGTAGTGTGTTTTTCTTGGATACTCTGATGCTCACAAAGGGTATAAATGCCTAGATTTATCTACAAACAAAATCCTAATCTCTTGGCATCTCACTTTTGATGGGCAACAATTCCCTTTTTCTAACAACATATCGGGCAATCTAAAACCATATACTTCCATTTCACCATCTTTGCTAACTCTGTCTTCTAATTATAATTGTCAGTTAGGACAATTTCAGTCCACTTCTCAGACACATGACTTACCTCTTTGGCACCCCTATACAAACTTCTCACAGTCAACAATCTATAAGTATTTCAACCAATTCCGATCCTGCTCCACACTTTCCTTCTCTCCACCCAATCCCACGGGCCATCCCATTATAACTAGACAATACACGGGATCCTTAGAACCTCTCATGCGATTAAATTTGTTTCACCAGCACTCCCCTGAGCCTATCAAAACTGACCCAACCGCTTACTCTGATGGTGTTAAGTATCCTGAATGGCGTCAAGCCATGGCCGACAAATTTCTTGCATTACAAAAATAGGGTACATGGAGTCTTGTTCCTCCTCATGAGTCTTCGGTCTTAGGTTGTAAATGGACCTATCGCACTAAATTCCACGTTGATGGCTCTTTAGCCAAACATAAAGCTTGTTTGGTTGCACTAAGAAATAATCAAGAATTCGGTCTTGATACCAAAACATTTAGCCCCGTGGCTAAATTACCCACCATTCGTATACTTCTCACAATCACTTTATATAATGATTGGTAGGTTCACCAATTGGATGTCACCAACGCTTTTCTGCATAGTAACATTACATAAACTGTCTATATAACACAACCTAAAGGTTTTGAAGACTCCATTCATCCGAACTACGTTTGCCTTATTAACAAAGCTCTTTATGGTCTCAAACAGGCTCTGAAACAATTGTACAACACTTTCGCAGCTTACTTAATCTCTCTTGGGTTTACAAGAAGTACCTCCGATCCTTCTTTATTTTATTTAACAAATCAAATGTTCAGTTATTTTTGTTAATATATGTCGATGATATTCTATTCACTGGTAACAATCATGATATGCTTTGCAAGATTCTTGAACAACTAAACTCAAAATTCTCTATGAAGCATCTTGGTGATGTTCACAACTTCCTTGGGAGTCAAATTGACCGTTAAGCACAGCAATAGTTCCTCTCCCAAAAGCAATATGCAACACCACTCCTTGAGTTAGCTCAACTCACCAAATGTAACTCCATTACCAATCCAACTTGTACCAAACTTCCTATGAAACTTCAGCAGGATAATCTACTATCTGACCCAACGCTCTACCGACGGCTCACAGGATCTCTTCAGTATCTCACACTCACGCAGCCGGACATTGCTTACAGTGTCAACCTTTTATCTCAACACATGCACGATCCGCTACCTCAGCATATCTTCCTCCTCAAACATCTCCTTCGTTATATCAAATGTACATTAGATTTCAGTATACCTATTACAAAATCTAATCTTCATCTTACTTTGTTTTCAGATGTGGATTGGGCTGGGGATCCCACCTCTTAGAAGTCCACATCTGGCTACTGCACTTTCCTAGGGGGTACCCTGATCTCTTGGACAGTCAAAAAGCAGCACATCGTAGCTCGCTCCTCTACCGAATCTGAATACCGAGCCTTAGCAGCTCTCACTGTCGATGTCATATGGCTCCGTAAACTGCTTGCAAAATTTAAAGTTCATCAAACACAACCTACTGACCTATACTGCGATAATATCTGCCATTGCCTTAGCCAACAACCCGGTTTTTCATGCTCGTTAAAAAACACATAGAAATATATCAAAGATTTGTTTGAGATCATATACAGCACAAGAGCATTCACATCTTTCCTATCAATATCATGGACCAATTAGCTGACATATTTACAAAATCTCTATCTACTCCAAGATTTCAAACACTTCAACTCAAACTGACAGTTATCGAGAACCCATCAGTTTGCGGGGGCCTACTAGTAGATAAATAAAATATAATAAGTACAAAATAATGAGGTTGCTCATTACTATTGGTCGGCTACTTGAGTGTGTCTTGTAAAGTCTATATATAGATATCTCCTCTGTAACCGAGAGATAGGATGGAACTGCATTCGAACCCCCTGCGAGCGGTGCTCCTTCGGAGGTCCACAATCTCCTCTGTAACCGAGAGATAGGATGGAAATAAAGTTTTATGTATTACATCATTTCTTTGTTTCTTTATCTTGCTCACTCCATGATTCTGATCTTGCCAAAAAAGATCCTTCCACTTCTATAGTTGATATATATATATACAAACAACTTGTTACAACCTTAAAAGTGGAGGTAATTGAAAAAAACTACCATATATAACAATGTTCAAAGGCTTCTTTTATAATTAATAGGTCGGACAATCATTATAGCACATGACTTATATGATTTATATATTTAATTCGTATAAAGTTATAAATCAATAATTTAATTATTACACATGATTCTATAATCTAGAATTGCATGAAATCATTTTCTTTAAAAATGTCCATCTCCATCATTTATCAATGTAGGTCCGCAAAATGTTTTTCGAATCCTAATTTTTTTATGAAAGGATAATTGCAATTGAAAGAGAAACTAGATTAAGAACAAGAGAATATAAATTAAGCTATAAAATTCTTCAATGGCAACTAGAGCTCTCGAAACAATTAGATTTTCTTGTGAGGACATAAAACTCACTTCTTTTTATTTTGCACGGGCATTTTTATCTCGCGTCAAAGCGTATAATGAGTTTAGGTCTGAGAATATTTGTGGTATTAATATTGGCCTTGCATTTAGAGCTATGTGCATTATCTGCACTTAATATTTTTTTAATTGAGAGGTAAAAGTTACGAGCAAATTTAATAAAGTAAATAAATGTGGCTATTTTATTGAATTTGAATGAATTAAGCAACCAATTTACAAATAGTAAGAATTAAATTAAATAGATGGATATAAATTAATTTAGAGTGATTTAAATGCATAATACTCAAAATTTTCTTATGATATTGTAACAAAGTGGGTGAGGTGTTATTTTTTATGTTATTTTAAAATTAAGTGTTAAATGAGTAAATAGCAAATTTTAGATATTAAATATATAAATATAATAATTTAAGTATTATTTAAGTAAATTTCTCAAAAAATTAATGGTAAATGGAAGCCAAAACTACATAGCTAGGCAAAATCCCTCAATACATTTTTTAATTGTTGCAATGGTATAAAGCATAATATTTCTCAATCAAGCATAACGTCAAACTAAATTAAACCAAAGAGAGCAAATAATACACTTCTAAATGTGCACCATGGAGAGATAGAGAGAGAAAATGGTCGAAGAGAGGGAGAAAATGGTGGATAATTTAAAAATAAATCTTTTGAGAAATTTTGTAATGAGTTAAGAATCATGCATAATTTTTTAGCACCTAGGATTCCGCATCAAAATGGAGTTGTAAAAAGAAAATATTTTGGATTCATTGAACTTAGTAGATCTATGTTGGATGAATATGATCTTCCTAAGTATTTTTGGGTAGATGTAGTCAATACTGTTTGTTATGTGATGAATAGAGATATTTTGCACCTATCTTTATGAATTATTATTATTTTTAGAAGAAGCCTAAAACTCACTATTTCCATTTCTTGGGATGTAAATGTTTTATGTTGAATAATGGAAAAGACAATCTTGGAAAATTTGATTCTAAATATGATGATGATATTTTTCTTGGATATTCCATTTTTGGAAGAACTTAATAAAAGAAAAATGATTGTTGAGGAATCAGTCCATGTGATCATTGATGAAAATTTGGTGGATTTGAGGAAAGATGTAGTTGTTGAGGAAGAGTCAGAAAACATCAAATTAAAAAAAAAATATATTAATTTGAAAGAACATGTGAATGCTAGTTTCCAAAAGAATGGATATATAAGAAGAGTCATCCAAAAGATTTGATTATACGAGACCCATCCAAATGTGTAATGACTAGGAAGCATTATAGGGAAGATGTTAATCATAATGCTTTTCTTTCCACTATTGAGCCTAAAATGTTGAGGAAGCTCTTTCTGATAGCTTCAAGATAATTTTTATAGAAAAAACATTTAATCAATTTGTATGAAATGATATTTGTGAATAGCCCCAAGGCCCGATGATTAGAATATTATTGGAACTAAATGGGTCTATAACAATAAGTTAGATGATTCAGGTGTGATTGTTAGAAATAAGTTAGGTTAGTTATATAGGGGTATACAATGATTGAGGGGATAGATTTTGAGGAATCCTTTGCATCGGTAGCAAGACTAGAGTCTATTAGGTTACTTCTGGCTTTTGCATCTTTTAAAGACTTTAAACTATTTAAGATGAACATCAAGCTTCAAGTGAAGAAATCTTATATGGCTTGAAAATGGTACCTTCATCAGCCAAACAAAATATACTCTTGAATTAATTAAAAAATTTGATATAAAGAAATTCACGACCCGGCCCGGCTAGCCCGAATTAACGGGGCGGGAATAGAAAGTCGTATGATAAGCAGTAAAATTTTAACATTTAACCAACATAAACATAAAATAAATTTCATTCCAAAATGACATAAAAGTGCCACTAATCCAACAAGCTGAAAGTTTCTAATAATATTCTCAAACCACTAAAAACATGAACATAAACATCAACATAAACTCCAACAGACTCCTCAATTACAATCCACTAACTCGATACATATAATATAAAATATAAAACCTTTCTTTCTGAGGTCCTCTACGATGGTAGGTGTACTGTCATATCGCTGCCATCACTTCTTAGATGATTCTCCTGAAAAAGATTCCCACAAGAATGGGTGAGCTTATTCACTTAGCAGGTAATTCATATTTCTCATAAAAATTTATATAAAACTAAAATAAAATTTCTATTTCATAAGAAAACTTTAAACGATGGTCAATATTGCATAAATTCATAACATTTATATGTAAGAAATATTTTCATAAATTTTTCTCAATCATAAATATTTCATATAATCTTTCCTCAAACATTAACTTTCATTTTGTTTAGAAAATATACATAAAACATAATAAGCATAATGTTTACTATATCACCCGTCTCGGAGGTGCCCACAAAATTTGTACTGATCAGGTACTCATTTTCATTCAATTGGCCATCCCTTTATCATTTGGCTCTGATGAGCCTCATTTATCATTTGGCTCTATTTAGCTCATTTATCATTTTGGATACTCCGCATCAACATACATAGTTTCATATTCACTTTTCAGTCAATCATATACTTAAAGAAAAATAATCATAATTCAATTATCATTTACTTAAAACATGAAAACTATGAATTTAAACCATAACATGAAAGCTCGCTAACATCATAAAATAAAAAGACTTTAACATGCTATTCAAAATAATATTTGTGAACCATATAATTTGAAAATTTTAAAGATTTGCATTGAAATAAAAGAATAAAGTATAAATATGAAATTTTTACAATGGATATGATTACCTACCTTAATCCAAGCACATCACTTCCTTAGTGTCGCTTTGACACGCTTCACTCTTCTTAAAGATCACAACCTAATAATCACATAAAAAGACGTGTCATAATAAATCTTCCTTAAGGTTTTAATCAAATTCCAAATTATTCCAAATTGTCTAAATCGACCCTTACGACACTTAATGAAATTTACATAATCTTATCTTAATTTTTGAATTTATTAAAATTCTAAATTTTTAGAAACCTTAAATCATCAATTTTATCAAATTAATACGCCAAATTTTCCCTAATCATATTTTAATAATTACGTTAATCATTTTCGGATTTATTAAATAAGAAAATTATGAAAAATATAAATTCTTACAAAAACTTAAAATTTTGCTTTAGAAACATTCCTAGGACCCATATAAATCATTTTTGTAAATGCGCCTTAAGGGATTTCAATTTTAGGTAAAAACCCTAATATTCAATTTTAAATAATTCTTGAAGAAAACTTCATTTCTATTGTTAAAATACTTCCCTAAACATTCTCTATTGATTTCATGAAAGAAATTTGGAAGAAAATCATTTTTTTTTTTGGAAAAGCCCTTAAAATTTCTTTCCAAAATAAAACATGCCTTAATATTCCCCTTTTCTTCCTCTTCGATTTGCACTAATGTTTTTGCCGGAAATATGTCGTCGGAGATGTGTCTGTCGCCCGCTCGTCGCCCCTAGCCGTCCACTCCTCTCTCAGTTTGGCCGAACAAAACGTATGAATGGGGGAGGGTTTCGATTTTGACATTTTAGGGAGATGGGTATTGTCAAAAGACCTCTATGCCCTCACTTAAACAATCCATGCTTCAATAATCTTTAAGGGTATTCTAGATATTTAGAGACTTCTATTAGTTTTTATTTCTAAATTAAGAAACATTAGATATAGGTTTTACTTATCAAATCAATCAGAAATTTACGTAAAACTTTATAAAATTAATTTCATCGAAATCCGTTAACTTTAAATTTTCACTTAAATTTCTTCGCGACGCATCGAAATGCATGCGACGTCTATGATCGTCAAAATTTGGGTTTTACATGTAAAACTTCCGTGAGCCTTTTTGTCAAACTGGATTTAGATGAATCAAAACGATGAGATGAATGGAATGTGAAAGATAAGGAATTCAATAATGATATCATAACAAAGTGGGTGAGGAGGCATTATTTTTTATATTATTTTAGAATTAAGTATTATATTGGTAAATAGTAAATTTAAGTCATTAAATATATAAATATAATAACTTAAGTATTATGTAAGTACATCTCCTAAAATATTAATGGCACATGAAAGCCAACAACAACATAGCTCATAATTAGGGGTGTCAATTTTGGGTCATAGGTCGGGTTCGGATCAAATCCGGAACTGACCCGGGTTAAACGGGTCGACCCTAACCCGACCCGGGTAGACAAACAGGTCGGAAATCTGAACCCAGACCCGACCCGACTCGATTTTAGGTTCTGCCGGCGCCGGAACGACGGTGCGGACGCGAGCGGGCGCGGGCGCTGGC
>NW_021319269.1:477033-509781 GCF_001605985.2 Dendrobium catenatum | reverse complement strand
CCCGCCGGGTCAACCCGAACCCGACCCGTTTTTTGAAACGGGTCGATTTCTGGAACCCGGACCCGACCCGTTTTGAAATCGGGTCGGGTTCAGCACTGATTTTCCGGGTCGGGTTTTCGTGTCGTGTCAAATATTGACACCCCTACTCATAATGTAGAGAAATTATTAGGCCAGACAAAGAGATTCGTCCGATTTTGTCTTTGTGTTACGTTTTTACTGTTCACCACTGAGATTTCACTATTCCCAAAGACAAAACTTAAAAATTTTCTATCCACACACGTAATAATCTCAAAATCCCTCTATATAATTTTTAAAATTGTTGCAACGGTATAAAGCCTAATATTTCCAAATCAAGCGTAACGTCAAACTAAATTAAACCAAACTGAGCGAATCATACACTTCTAAGCGTGCACCGTAGAGAGATAGAGAGAGAAAATGGTCGAAGAGAGGGAGGAAGTGTTCGTTGCTTTCGTTGATTTGGGAGAGACTCTAACAGGTAAAGGCGCGAAAATGGCGGTCGGCGACGGGCTCTCTCACCCCATTTTTAGGGTTTGCAATTGCTGCCATTTTTATTCCAGCGGTATTCTGGATTCTCCAGCTCCGATTTATCTGTCTTCCCTTTTTTTTTTTCATTGCTTCTCTTCTCTTCTTATTGTTTCTTCTTCCACGCCTCTCCTCCTTTCCCGCTTCCTTCTCGATTTCGAGAAGGGGAATGAGATTTGGGTAGGAAACAATGATGTTTTCTGCGATTGTGGAAGCGGATAGATCGATTTCGTGAGTTGGAAAAAATACGGCTTCGTTGGTGTAGATTGGCTCATTGATATTGCGGAACGAGGCTAGGGTTTTGTTTTCCGGAAGAAAGAGTCGAATAAAAATTCATTTGATATTTATCTTTGTGAAGTGGTGGGGGATGGATGCTGCCAGGAGCTGGTTTCATAAGTTTCGGAATAAAGACAGGGCAAAGTTCAGCAATAAAAAGAAAGATGATGGAAAGGATGGGAATGAACCTCCCATTGATGAGGAACCTTCAAATGCTACCAAACAGAGGGTTGCTGCTGCGAAACAGTATATAGAAACTCACTATAAAGAGCAAATGAGGAGCTTGAAGGAACGGAGGGAAAGGTACGCATTATAATTTTTGTGTTACTTGCTTCCGCTGTCTTTTGGAGGTTAAAGGTAAAACATTAGGAAATTGATGTAGATTTATGGCATTCTTTTATATGCAGCGAGGTCATGCTATAAAATGGAATGAAGACCAAGCAAAAACATGAATGAAGAGGGGTATAAATGAAGAACAATAAACATTACAAAAGAAAAGTAATAGAATTCATAAGAACAACAACATAAAAATATAAATAAATTCTATACGTACTCACCAAAGTAGCCTAATAAGCGAAAGCCACAAAGCTTTACATTTTCCTTTGCATACAAGCAACCCAAATTTATGATTCAACCCAATTTGATTTTCTAATATTATAAATATTAAATTACACATTACCACATAATTTCTACTGGTAATAGAAAAGTCGAAAGTTCTCATAATTTAAATATATAATTGATTGTTATCTTGCTTAATTAAAGAGATAATTGATTGTAAACCATCCAAACTCCCTTGTATTGGAGCCTTAATAGAAAATGGAGGAAATGGGAGAATGTTCCACCATTATTCTGAGTATGTAAAATCATGTTTGCATGCAAGGGGACATATTTCATATCATTGTTCCCATGATATTTAATTTCTTCCTTAATTGCCCCTCCCGTAATTGAAGAAGAAGAAGAAGATGATGATGATGAAGGCACGTTGTTTACGTAGAAAAATAGCATTTCCTTATTTATTTGCATAGTAGAATTGATGTTTAAATTCTCTCAAATTTAAGAGATGATCATGATGGTAATCAACTTGTTTAATGATGATGATGGTAATGCAACAATTTTCAAAATTAAAAAAAAAATCAACGATTATTGTATTCTTTCCATAAATAACTCTAGTGATTTCTGTCGCAAAAAATCTTTCCATAAACTTTTCATAAATGACTTCATTTGCAAGGCACCTAAAAAATTGTCATATTGAAAAAATTATATTTCAATCACAGATAATTAAATTTCTCCTGCAATATTTGTCCATGCTTTTAAAGTACTTTTCTGTGATTTCATCATGATATGCTGCTAATGTCAGTATACCTACATTAAGGACTAGCTTAGTTTACATGTGATTTATTTTATATTTGTTGTATTTAAGGATTTTTTGTATTTATTTGTATTATTTTAATTTTAATTGTAAATATTAAGATAAATAAATATAATCATATATGTTATGTATTGAATAGTTTCTAATTATTTCAAGCTAGCTTGAAATTGAGCTCGAATGAAATTTAAATCATGTGTTGTAATTTTTCACCAACTTGACATGATTTTGAGATTGGCTTAGAAATTGATTTGCTTCAAGTTGAGCCCGCTCTACTTGAATGATAATTCAATTTCGAGCTGAATTCAAATCTACATGAACATGAACATTCTGATCTTGAGTCAAGCTAAACTCGCTCTAACTCAACTTGATGTAGCATATATTAGATAGTGAAGAGAGGATTAGCCATGAGAAAAGAATACAATAACAGCAACATCAAGCCTTTATCCCACTACGTGGGGTCGGCTACATGAATCTTTTTTCTCTATTGTGTCCCGTTAAGAGTCAAATTCTCATTTAAATCTAATAAAGAAAGATCATTTCTAATATTTTCTAACCAAGTCTTTTGAGGCCTACATCTACCTTTCTTAATATGGGCCAAATCCAATACATCTATTCTCCTAACAGGGTCATCGAAAGGCCGCCGTTTTACATGACCAAACCATCTAAGGTAACTCTCTCTAATCTTATCTCTCACTGGAGTTGTTCCAACCTTTTCACGGATATGCTTATTTCGTATCCAATCTCTAAAAGTAAATCCACTCATTCACTGGCCTGAACATCCTCATCTCAAAAACACTTAACTTAATATTATGCTTCTCTTTTAATGGCCAACATTTTGTGCCATCAAGCATTGCAGGTTTTACCACCAACTTATAAATTTTTTTCCTAAGTTTGAGTAGTACTTTTCTATCACACAACAAACCCGAAGCATTTCTCCACTTCAACCATCCAACTTGAATTCTATTAATAATAACCCCATGTATTTCACCATCACTCTGAGCAATAAACACATGATATCTAAAATGAGTACACTTATAAATGACTTGATCGCTCAGAGTCACAAACCCCCACTAGATCTATTACTATTAAAATTACACTCTAAGTATTCAGTTTTAGATCTACTCAAATGAAAACCTCTAGACTCTAAGGTTTACTTCCGTAATTTGAGTTTACCTTCAACTTCCTCTCTAGCCTTATCAACTAGAAGAATTGCCATGAGAAAAGAATATGATAAGAAATAAAATGTAAAATGAATAATTTCTTTGAGCTGTCTTTTCAAGTCCTTGTTCATTGCAAATATGGCGCAATTATACAACTAGCTTTATTAGTTAAACACTGATGTATATGTTTATGTTTCTTTCAAATCATATGAATTATATTGTACTGTAATATGAAGAAAAAAAACAATTTTCTCCATTCTACACTCTATGTTAAAGGGCACAATGGAGAAAAAGGATTCATGTAGCCGACCCCACATAGTGGGATAAAGGCTTGATGTTATTGTTGTCTACACTCTATGTTAAAGGGAAAATTTTTGTGTCACTCTATCTTGGGTTCTCTACAGATTGGAGGCTGACTTGTTATTTCTAGACTTTACAATTTACCTATTATTTATTGATATCCAATCCTTGGTCTAAATGTAGCTTCACATATTGAACTTTCCCAGCATTTATTTTCTTTATTAGCTAAAATTTCTACTATTTTTTAATAATGATGGTACAATGTAGATGACAGTTGTACTTCTTATGACATTTTTATGATATGATGGACTGTGAAAAAAAGCCACTTACATAAAGCGGGGAATCTATTATGGTACTAACAGGTTCTATTTTTATTTCGCCAACAGACGATACATTCTCGAGAGAAATTTGGCTGATGCTAACATGTCCAAAGAAGAGCAGAATAGCATCCTCAAAAAATTGGAAAGAAAGGAGACGGAGTACATGAGACTTCAGAGGCATAAAATGGGAGTTGATGATTTTGATTTACTGATAATGATAGGCAAAGGTGCATTTGGTGAGGTATACTTCGTTAAAATTGTTTTTCCTTTCTAGTTATGTACATTTCTATCTTGCTTTAGAAAGGGAATTCAACACTAATAGATTGTTTTTCTTCACGAATGTGCCAGTGAATGATACCCTATCCACCCTCCTGTTCAAATTAGTAACGCAATTGACTTTGAATTAAGCTATACCTTACAAACAATTTGGATTGATTCAATAATCAATATTCAATTATGGATACAAATAATTATTTCTTATTTATAGAAATTATTTCACAGAGATAAAATCAAATAATTTTGTAATGGCCAATAAGATTTTCATTCTTCCTAACTAACATAACTTATATTAAATTTAGTTTACTAATCATAATTATGAGATGAAAATGATTAGTAGAATTCATAAAAGGAGATTAAAGTTTAACCAATAAGATTTCATTCTTCCTGACGTAAGACCATCAATCATATATTCGATTGATTGAATCATCTGTACAAGTGGCCAATGCATATTCAAACTTTTGTCCCCTTGTCCAGTGAATTTTAATTAACTTTTTCTTAAAATTTAACTGCCTTTAGGGGCTATTTGGTAGCTAGATTTAGGAATGATCTAAACTAAATCCTATCAATTGGTGTAAAAGAACATTTTAAATCCTACAAAACCGTAAATCCCTTTTCTCCTCTTTTTATCCTTAAACCTTATATTTAATAAATCTTCGTATTAGGCAGATTTAACTTAAATATACAAGTCTCACCTTCATAATGAAATTAATCTTCATAATTTATATTGGTTAATTAAAAATTTATTATCTCAAGTTAGTTGATACTCTTTGTTTATATAATTTGTCTTGAGTTATAATTTAATTAGCTTAATCAATTACTAAGTAATTATCAATTGAGATGTTTAGTTATAATAATCATGATTTAATTAGTCTCAAAGTAAATATAATAAGATGTACCAATCATATAAATCCTTAAATCCTAGATTAAATGGACAAACAATTTACTTAGATTTAACTAGATTTAATACCTATCACAAATAGACAAATAATTTACTTGGATTGAAGTAGATTTAAAATGTTTCATACTAAATAATTTTCATGATTTAGCCCACAGTATTTGTTAAAATCATATTTACAGAATTTACTAAATCCTAAATGCATCCAAACATCCCCTAAATCTTCCAAAGCAACACCTCAGTACTTCCATGACCATCTTTTGCCATGCTAAGTTTAAGAAAACGAATTCAAAGGTCTTGTGTGGTAAAAAACAATAAGTGGATAAACCTAAGGAGGATTAGCATCAAGGATGGTTAATCAAGGGAAATCCATCCTGTAGGAGCTCATTTTACTCAGTTTTGAACTAAGGAAAATCTGGAGTGTGCTGGAAAGAGAAGAGGAGTTGAAGCAAAGGAATCCTAATATAGGTAGATATTTTACTATGTTGCACCGACACTTCTACTAAAAGAGGTATGCAGTGTCTGACACATATCGGATACGACTCGTGTTTGTTACGTGTCGGAACTGCCAAAGACATGTCCGATTAAAAATATATTTAAAAAAATTAGACACTAGTGTCTTAAATATTTATGAAATTTTTAAATATAATTTCTTATACTTCAAATGTTTATTTATTAAAAATATAAAAACTAAATTTCTTGTTCCTCTCCACACCCCTAAATTAATCGTTTGTGCTCAATGCCCCATTCCTTGAACATTCCTATTTTCATTCATCTTTAACGGCTTATGAATAGAGTTTTATAATAACACACGATGTCATCTCAATATTGACGTTCGGCGCCATCACAACATCAGTGTTTCAAAAACTTCTCAACATCGAAGTCTGATGTTGACTTGCATTGACGCTCGACACCAGCAATTTCTACACCCACATCACGACTCCACACCATCTCTAAATCTCATATTTGTCCAACGTCATCTCCATATGGACGCCGACGTCACCTCAACATCATCAATTCCCATTACATTACATTGATACCCGACTCTCGATGACATTGGCATCTCCCCTCTCGATGCCTGGCACAAAATCTATGGCCGACTATTGAAATCCTATTATTAATCATTTTAATAAAAAATCCTAGTTAAATAACTTATTATATCTCAATTATTCTTAATATTTTGCTTACTCAATTTTTATACACTAATTTTAAGATATAAAAGTTATAATACCATGTCCAACCCGTTTCAGTGTCTTATATTTTCAATAATTG
Source organism: Dendrobium catenatum (assembly GCF_001605985.2). NCBI lineage: Eukaryota > Viridiplantae > Streptophyta > Magnoliopsida > Asparagales > Orchidaceae > Dendrobium > Dendrobium catenatum. The sequence continues at coordinate 503,367 of NW_021319269.1, read as the reverse complement.
ATGTGTCCCGTATCAATGTTGTGTCAATGTCACCATGTTCGTGTCTAGGCATTATAGTAATAGTTTAACTCATTTGTTAAACTTATTTTCATTAATTCTATGCTTAGGATGTTAGCTGCTGGATGTTTAGAAATATTTGTCATCTTAAATTTTCTAATGAGAAGTCAATTTAAAAGTTATGCTTACTTCCTACTCATGTGTAGTTATGCGTTTGACAGCTTGATAAGTTTATGCAATGGTACTCATGATTTACTTCTTTATTTTTGATCTTATATGATTTTGCCCACATTTCATACAAGTGATAATAAAATGCAAAAAATTCTTAGTAGAAAATGAATTGCTATTATGTTACCTACGTATGTCTGAGTTTATGTAAGAGAAATATACTTTGGCAAAATAAATTGGTTTGATAAAAAAAAAAAACTGCTTGTTTATTTATGTCACATGCTGTAAAATATTTATGGATTAGTTAAAGATTCATTAGATGTCATTTGTTTATAAATATGTTTTATGAAAATCAAGGAATTACTTGTTATATTTCGTAATCTAGAAATTTTATGAATTGTTTAGTTTGGCAAAAGTGAGAAATCAATGTAGTACTTAAAATTAATTATATTATGGATATACTTATTGATGTTAAAAATCAGTGAAACTTGAGCTAATAAATTAAATATTTGCGTATGTAAAGTTGATTATAAGACTAGTTATAAAAAATTACAATTAGTCCAAAGTTATTTCAGGTAAACTAAATATATGTTATATTAAGCTCTAAATTATTTTAGGAATTAGTTAAACTATGTTTATGTACTTTAAAAAAAATATCATTCAAAGTGAATTTTAAATAAATTTATATTTGCAAAGTTAAAAGATAAGTTTTTTTAACTGTTGGCAATGAAAAACTATTATCTGCTAAATAAAGTATCAAACTCTTTATGAATCCTTTGAAAACAAATTATATAGTTATCCAATGCCTTTTTCAAAGCTATCTATATGATTCAGATTCATATTTAATGACCTTGGAGTATGCAAACGTGGAGTTATGTGAAGGTTCTCCATTTGTTCCTAGCTTTTTTAAGAAAAGAGCATGCCATTGGTAATCAACAATTAATGAGCATTCACGTGAAAAGGTTGGAGTAGCTCCAGTAGAAGATAAGATTAGAGAGAGTCGCCTTAGATGGTTTGGTCACATAAAACAGCGGCCTTCTGACCCGGTTAGGAAAGTAGAGGTATTAGATTTGAATTATGTTAAGAAAGGTAGAGTCAAGCCTAAAAAGACTTGGTTAGAAAATATTAGAAATGACATTTCTCTATTAGATTTAAATGAGAATTTGACTTTTAATAGGACACAATGGAGAAAAAGGATTCATGTAGCCAACCCCACGTAGTGGGATAAAGGCTTGTTGTTGTTGTTGTTGCTGCTTGTCATTTGTTTCAAATTTATAATGCAGGTTAGAATTGTTAGGGAGAAGGCAACGGGTACTATATATGCAATGAAGAAACTCAAGAAATCAGAGATGCTAAGACGAGGCCAGGTATATTACATCAATGTTAATGAACTTCTTATAGTTCGTGTCTGAGATTTGCCTGTGAAATTGTGACTAGGTTGAACATGTAAGAGCTGAGCGAAACATTCTTGCAGAGGTTGATAGTAATTGTATTGTTAGACTTTATTGTTCATTTCAAGACAGTGACTTCTTATACCTCATAATGGAGTATCTACCTGGTGGGGACATGATGACATTGCTTATGCGGAAGGATACATTGACTGAGGATGAGGCCAGATTTTATATAGGAGAGGCTGTTCTTGCTATTGAATCTATTCACAAGCACAATTACATTCACAGGTTTGCTGAAACATAATGTGCCATGAAATATTCTTCCAGTACCTGCTGCATTTGTTCAAATTCTTATGTCTTTTCTTTTTGTATTACAGAGATATCAAGCCTGATAATCTTTTACTGGATAGAAATGGTCATCTGAAGTTGTCTGATTTTGGGCTATGCAAGCCTTTAGACTCTAGTTATTTTAACGAAAGGGAATGTACTCTTGAAAAAAACTACAGTACTGGCTCCTTGCAAAATGAAAGAAAGTTATCAACTCCCAAGCGCACACAACAAGAGCAATTACAACACTGGCAGAGGAACAGAAGAACATTGGTAATTTACATGCTAGTTTCTGATCAACTTTATCCTATATTTTGATGTTATATTTGATTTTGATTCTCCTTCTAGGAACATGAAAATAAAAATCAATACCTTGTCATTATAGTGATGGACCGTCCGATTTAATTGGAAGTGAAGTAGAAAATTTTTTAATCAAGAGAAAGCTGTTTAGGAAGATACTTAATCAAATGAGAATTGTTTAGGAAAGTTTTAATTACAATTGGGAGGAAATATTTAGGGCTAGAGATCTAATTTGAATTCAAAATCTAAGAGGGAATTATTTAGGGAAAGGAATGAGAAATGAAGGGGAAATTGTTTAGGAAAGTTTTAATTACAATTGAGAGGGAATTATTTAGGGCAAGAGATTTGATTTGAATTCAAATATGAGAGAAAATTATATAGGAAAGGGGGCTGATTTGGGAGAGAATTAGGGGAGCCTATTTAAGGCTAACAATAGGGTGATTTCACGATTATGATGTTATTTGCTGAATTTAGATTGTTCTTAGGTTGAATGCGCTCTAGCCGGTGGCTAGGGATTTGAGAGAGCCAGATCTTCCTCTCCAATTGAAGATCCAATTGTATCTTATCCTTCTTTTATAACTATTTTAATAAAAAAATGTTGTGAGTTCTTTCTCTAGTTTTCCAATTTTTGCTTTGCTGAAATCATATTTTAGCTATAAATTTTCATAAATTCTGCATCTGCTTCCTATCAAATAGGTATCTGAGCCGTGTCCTGGGTTGAAATATAAGTCTTCCTTGCTGATTTTTGTTACGTTTGTTCCTTCTACCTTGCTGATTTTGCTGTTGAAAGACCAAAGTTGCTGTTTTTTGTTGTTTCTTTTGATGTTTAGAGCCTAGAACCGCCTAGGCATGTAGAAAGGTAGAAGTGCTGGAAGGGAAGATCAGACAATTGAAATATGATTTTATAGAAAAGATTTCATATTTCAAAAAGTAATTTTCAGCCATTCATGAGAAGATTGATGAGAAGTTTACCATCATGGAAGAGATGGTGAGGAACATGCTCGAGCTTCAAACCAAAACAACATCGTCGGAGGCGGGGTGAGCCACTGGCGACCAAGGGAGTGGAGAAAATCCTAATCCGATAAGGAGAGGTAAGATCAAGAAGTGGAAATGTTGGGGGAAGAAAATGAGATTCCACCTTTAGAGTTACTTCCAAGGAGGGGAAAGGGTGAAGAGTGAGATTTTTGATAGAGTTGCAGAATTTAGATGGAGAAAAAGATGGGGAGAAGATAAAAGAACCAGGCATGGTTCAACCACCCCTACAATAATATCAATGGGTGTTCCAGCCAGTTCAAGGGTTGTCTCCTTCGCGGGAATGCGAGCATGCCTATCAGTGTTCGCCTGCATCAGCATCCCTAAATCTTGAATTAAGAGATTGAGAGATTAATCAAGGAGATGTTGCAGGCAAGGATCATTCGACCCAGTGACAGTCCATTTTTCAATCCAGTGCTTCAACAACAGTTTCCTTCGTTCCACCTTAAGGATAAAGTGGCACTTTGGGAGGAGAGTATTGATTAACTGGCGGATTTGATTGGGAGGGAGTTAGAAAGTTTCCTAATCAAGAGGGAGTTGTTTAGGAAGGTTTTCAATCAAAGTGGAATTATTTGTGAAAGTTTTAATTACAATTGAGAGGAAATTATTTATGGCAAGAGATCTAATTTGAATTCAAAATTAAGAGGGAAATATTTAGAGAAAGCAAGAAGAAATCAATGGGGGGTTGTTTATGAAAGTTTTAATTACATTTGGAAGGAAATTATTTAGGGCAAGAGATCTAATCTGAATTCAAATATAAGAGGGAATTATTTAGGAAAAGGGGCTGATTTGGGAGAAAATTAGGGGAGCCTATTTAAGGCTAACAATTGGGTGATTTCAGAAATATAATGTTATTTGCTGAATTTAGATTGTTCTTAAGGTTGATTGGGCTCTAGCCAGTTGCTAGAGATTTGGGAGAGTTGGATCTTCTTCTCCAATTGTATCTTGTCCTTCTTTTATAGCTATTTTGAATAAAAAAAAGTATTATTCTGAGTTCTTTCTCTAGTTTTCCAATTTCTTGTTTGCTGAAATCAGATTTCAGCCATAAATTTTCACAAATTCTGCATCCACATCCTATCGCATACTTGTATTTGTTAGCTCAAACATTTAGAGATACTTCATTCATATGTGCAAAATATTATCACGGATTAATTTTTCAAACTGCTCATTTCTTGGGCTAATCTAATGAATTCTTGAAACATAGAGTGCTTCAAAATTTTAGTGCAATTTTCAATTATGCATACTCTTTTGTTGGAAAATTAGTTTTATCCTAAACGTTGGAGGTCATCTTTACAAATGTTCCTTCATTAGTCCTAACAAGTATAACATGAGGTGTTAATTGTATTATATGCAAGTTTTTTTGCACAATTTCTAATTATGTTTCTTTTAGTCCAATTGTTTTCCTTGTGTATTAATTATGTCTAGTAATCTTTTTGATTGCATCATCTGCCCCATACATATTTGATCAAATTACCTAGGTCTATTTTTTATTGCCATATTTTCTATGAGTTTTACTCCCACCATCTCTCATCTATTGCTATTTCTCATCTTTCCCTTTCACCACTCATCCATCTTAATGTTTTAGTTTCCACCAAACTATGACACTTAATTCCCAGTGACTTGTAAAAGCTCATCACTAAGGGTTTTTTTTTTGTATTTATTCGAATTGTATATTATGAAAAAGTATATATCAAATGCATGAAGCTACCGATTATGCAATATTTAGGAAGAAATAGATGTACGCAACGCTGCCCTTTCATTAATAGGTTGATGATTTTCATGACCAGAACTTGGAACCTCCAAAATACATTAGATGGAACTTAAAACACTGCTTAAGTTCCAGTGTTATTCAAACTATACAGCATATGATAATAATTTTTTTTTTATAATTTATGAGTTCAAAACTTAATAGAGTATTGAACAAATTCTAGTGTATTTCTTGGCAAATCTGCTTCCATGTATAGATCCATGACATAGAAAAATTGCAGGCTTACTCAACTGTTGGTACACCTGATTATATTGCTCCGGAAGTTTTGTTGAAGAAGGGTTATGCAATGGAATGTGATTGGTAAAAACTTTTTTATTTTTTATTTTTTTGCCGAATGTGACGGAAATGCAAAATTACAAAACTAAGGCTTCGTTTGGGACTGCTTCTTAAAGCAGTTTTTTAGTACAAAAATTAGAAGCTGTTTTAAGAAGCAATAAGAAAGAAATTCCAAACGAAGACTAAGATTTTACCAATCTGTGATTGGTAAAATCTTAGTTTCCATTTGATCTGCTATGACATGCAAATTCTTAGCATCTTCTTATTTTGAATGCAGGTGGTCGCTTGGAGCTATAATGTATGAGATGCTTGTCGGCTATCCTCCATTTTATTCTGATGAACCTATGACTACATGCAGGAAGGTATCATAACGTAATGATAACCGTTTTTACCAACAAAATAATTCACAAGCGAAACAAATAAATGTTCCTTTTATAGTTGCATGCTAGTTATGAAATTCGGAGAAATAGAAGATTTCCACGTAAGTTTGTAACTCGAAAACCTAATGTAAGATTCATGAAGTTTTTGAGAAATTATGTAATCTTGGCAAACGGCATAAAAGGAAAGTTCTCAGAGATGACTAACTTCACAATATGATGTCATATGTAGTCACAAACCTATAAGATGAATGATAATTTTATTGGTTGAAAATCTTGAGTTTCCATTTTTTGTTCAAATAAAGTTCTACAAGACGATGTTTCATACTATCATTTGAACATTAGGTTACTAAAGTGAGGAACTAGACCACCATAAAGGTGTAGGCTTGTTCTACAGAATAACTCCAATCTAATTTACTATGAAAGCAAGCTTATCTCTATGACTATGACCATATCATTATTCTAGAGCAAAAGTAGAGAAGATTTAACGAAATAACTAAGCTAGTTGAAGGAAAAAAGTCATATCCTGAAACATATTTTCCCCTAAACTTGATAACATGGTGATTGAAACAGCTCATGTCCATTTCTCAGGGGAATGCATTTCTAATAAAAAGAAAATACTTAATTTTTCCTTTTTGCTGGACAAAACTGCTAGTTTTGCTTATTGATCATAGGCAATTGAAGCGGAAATACTGTCATTGTTAGGTCTCAAACTCTGGATGAGAAAAGTGGAGGGTTATGTTAGGTATTGAATTTAGAGCAGATGTATTAGATGTGGCCTGTGTTAAGAGAAGTAGATGTATACCTAAAAAGATTTGGTTAGAAAATAGTAGAAATGATATATTTTTTTTATTAGATTTAAAAAGAATTTGTTTCTTAATAGGATACAATATAGAAAATGGATTATGTAGCTGACCCCACGTAGTAGGATAAAAACTTGTTGTTGTAGCCAATTGAAGTGGAGTACTTACAAACAATTTCTTGTAGTTATTAGCTAACATTTTTTTCTAACTATGTATCAATCATTCTTCTTTTATATCATCTCCAATCAATGAATGGACCTAGATGTAGCTTTCAAACTATCTATGATAGTGAAGTTTGATGTATTTTTCAATTTTATCTAAGATGATGAAGCCATTGCTGATAAGAATCCTTGTGGTCGTTTTGGTATGTTATGCCTCATAATTTTCATGATTCGTGACATCTGATGCATTTTATCCAATAACAACTCTCAGATAGTTAACTGGAGAACACATCTGAAATTCCCTGATGAAGCTAAGTTATCTCCACTAGCAAAAGACCTTATAAGTAAGCTCTTATGCAATGTAGATCAGAGGCTTGGCTCAAATGGTGCATATGAGATAATGGTATTTATCTTTCTATTCGATATAACACAAACTTATCTTTTTATCTACTCTCTGAAGCCAAAATTAATCATTGTTCTCCTTAATTTCAGAATCATCCTTGGTTTGAAGGTGTTGAATGGGATAGGTTATATGAAATGGAAGCTGCCTTCATACCAAATGTCAAGGATGAATTGGACACCCAAAACTTTGAAAAATTTGAAGAGGTAAAATTTGTTTTAAATTAATGTTTGCAAATTCTCCCACATATGAGTTACACAAACTCTGTTTGTTTCTATTATTACAGTCTGCAGCCCCAGCTCAATCTTCATCAAGACCAGGACCATGGAGAAAGGTAAGTACTCTCTCCTGTCATCTTTTGGTACAAGTAAACCGTATCTTCCATATTTTCTTGAAGAAATATAGGAATGCTAGGAAGTATGAAACTTAAATGTGTCATAGAGCAATTTACCCTAGTTGGAAATCGTAGTAATTATTCTTGGACATAACTCAATCGTAAATATCATGTCTGATATAACTAGCTACTTGTCATGGATTTTGAAGGTCAGTTCTTTCGGTTAAATATCAATTTAGGCGATCCAAAGAATCTATTGCAACTCTGTATTATTTCCCTGTAAAGATTTATCAAGTAAAATATTAATATCTATGAGTTGTTTCTTATCATAGATCAAAGTAGGAACTTTTGCGGACCAAAACTAAATCATCATCATCATCATCATCATCATTAACTTATTGGTTTTATAAATACTCATTTTTCATTCATTCTAATTTAATGCTACCTGAGGTGTTGAATCTATCTTTCACATATAATTTTGAATAAATTATATACCTATTATATTAGGTCTGATCACTATCTTTCTAATACTCTGACACTAATTTTATTAACTCTTCTAAAAGGCATATTTACTAGATTGTATTATACATTCTTAAACCAGCTAAATTATTGTTTCTATCACTTTATCTTCAATCCATCCATTTCCTTAATATCATTTCTTAATTTACATACATATATATATATATATATAGATAAAGAGAGAGAGAGAGAGAGAGAGAATATCTTCACTAAGTTATTAGACCATCAGTAAATTGGAGCTATATATGCTTTGACCCTTTATCTCAATTAATGCATAAAATGTCACAATGAGAAATAATAATGAAATAAATGATTAATGAAATTAATTAAATTTTAGTAATAGTTAAATATGAACATTTATTTTACTTCACATAAGATCTGAATCTTTTGAACTAAAGTATCGATTTGTCTTTTTAATTGCTATTTATTAGATAGACAAATCAATAGTCCGGAAAATTTTTTTTTATTTTATTTGTAAATTATATTATTATTAACTAAAATTACGTATAAAATATTTACAAATTAAGGAAACGAATTAAGCTTAAATATATAATATAAATTTATTTGTGAATAGTATAAAATAATGTCAATTGTCTGGGGCAAAGATTCTAAATCATCGAAATTACACATATTTTAAAAAGTAAACTATAAACTCCTTTATTCATTTAGTAAGAGTTAGATATGTGATTAGATTTCATTTGTTCTAAAAGGGATGAATGGTCTATGATATATATATATATATATATAGATATATATATATATATATATATATCAAGCCAACAACAAACCAAACATGATTGAACATAACTCTGTGTATGTTCTGCTCGATAAGAAAACGAGCTCAAAATAATATTGAATATCAATTTACTTACTTAACACATGAATCAAACATGAGTTTTTTTCTCGTAAAAAAGACGAGCTGTTTTGCTTTTTTGACAACCCTACACAGGCATCCAAATTAATTGTTCATCTTTTTTTCTATCACTACAATAGTGATTTCAGGGATTAAGGCTTCATTTGGGATGACTTTCTTCCTGCTTTTTAACGTGGCTTCTTAGTACAAAAATTAAATTTTTTGTACTACAAAGCCACTTTACAAAACAGCTAGAAAGCCATCCCAAACTAAGCCTAAGTTAGGTTATCTTAGACTTCGTTTGGGACTGCTTTCTTAGTGCTTCTTAAATCAGCTTTCTGGTATAAAAATTTTAATTTTTAAACTAAAAAGTTGTTTTAAGAAGCAATAAAAAAGCGATCCCAAATGAAGCCTTAGTCGGTTTTCACTTCAATTTTTTGCAGATTCAATAAGAAAGAATAGCAAAAATTGTTTGTTCATAATTTACAATTTTAGGAATTTATATTTTTTATTGTATAAAATTTCTTATTATTAGTAGCCAAACAAATTGGAAGATTTGGAAATTTATTGATTTAAGCCAGATACCAGTGAATTGTTATCCCATCATGCATCTCAAGCTTACATCAAGGCATTGATGAAGATCCTCAAATCTTCTAAATACAAAATAATAGTTTCCTTGGCTAATACTTGGAATAAATGATTTTAGAATTTTCTTTCTTGCTATCTCAAGGAATGACACTTCCACTGTTCTTATTCCTCTAAGTAATTAGTTGTAAATTTTTATCTTAGGATTCAATTGGGCAGTTTTCTTATGGTTTTCTAAAAAGTTTTATGGTACAAAAATTTTTTGAAAGCAATAAAAAAACGGTGACCAAAAACTGTCCAAAACGAAGCCTTAGATAACAAATTAATACAAATAGCAAATATCCATTTGATTCAATTGTATTTATCATCTTGCCTCATATGTACTTTCATTTCTTTCTCTTCCAGCTGAATTAAAGAAGAAAACATGCAAATCAACTCGAAGATCAATCAAATCCCTCTTTGGTACTCTTTCCTTATATTCTTTCATTATATCTTTGTCTATATAATTGCGAAATTTTTGTTATGATATCTTTAAATGGCTTGTTTCAGAGGCTTCAGATGCAGAGGAACACCAATCTAATGAATCTATTGATGAAAACTTCACTTCAGACACAGAGAGACACAGCTCATCTACATCGAACTCCTAATTGGACATAATTGGTCTTCATATGTAAGGAAGGAGCTTTGAAAGAAGCAGAATACAGTAAAAAAAAAAATTCTTTGAAAGCAAAGTGCAGCAACAGAAGTAGTTTCTGATCAAGTATCTGATAAGATGCAATAATCATACTACCAAAGTACTTTTGCAAGTTTTTCTGATACCAATTCTTTACATTTTAATTTTATTATTATTATTTTTGTTTCTCTTTTTCTGTAATGTAGGATGTAATTGTTCATGGGCTCTTTATAAATTTATCAGAATTTTTACATGTTTGGCTGTATGAGAATGGCAAATACGTAAATTTGATGTTTTTTAACAATTTATTGAGATTCATTTTATTTAATATATGTCCTCTTTTTTAACAATGTATAAATAAAACTTTTGTTTTCCTTTTTCTTGATAGGCCCACCCTTTTTAAGGCTTCGTTTGGGACGGAATTCTTACTATTTTCTGAAAACAGTGAGAAAGCTGTTCCAAGCGAAACCTAAATCTCTGCATGGAAAAACAAAGAAAAGTGTGAACATTAGTCATCATTTGGAGTTGAGATTTAAAATAAGAAGAGAGAAAGTTCAATTACAAACTATAGGGTGAATCTTCTATATTAAGCTTGTTTTAAACAACAAAATATAAATTAACATTTGTGAAATCTTAAGAAGATTGACACCAATTATTATTGTTAATAATAAATATTGATGATTATTTTGTAAATAAGGAAATGTCCGAAAATAAAGTTTTTGGGAAATTTGATTTTATATGCCTCAAAATAAATGTAATTGATTGCAATATCCGCTGTTTTTTTTTTTTTTCGTGGTGAAATATGTTTGAAAATTTCGCTTTGGGTAAAATTACCACCAATTAGGGGAAATCTTTTGAATTCATGGATTGCTCATTACAAAACCAACAAGAGATTGAATTAGGAGAAGTGTGATGTCACTATAAATATTAGAGATGTGGAAGGTTCACCACAGGCAAATTGTGAGAAGAAACATATAACTAAAAGATGAGTGATTGGGGATGGAGCTGGTTGATGAAGGCATCGACGGGATTGGCCGCATGTGAAGGAGAAGAGGATGTGATTGAGCTCGTTAAGGAAGGCATAGATAGGATCGTAGACACGTGAAAGAAAAGGGAGTTCGTGGCGAAACTCATTGGGGAATGCATTAATAGGACTAACAATGTGTGGAGGACAAGAGGAGTTCGCAACATGACTCGTTGAGGAAAGCATCGACGGAATCAAAGGAGTGCGTCGGGGAAGGAATTGATTGAACCAATAACATATGGGAGTATAAATATTTATTGTCACACATGACTCCTCTTGCAAGAATGACAAATGGTTTAAGCCAATTCAAACCAATTTTATGGGACTTTGACTTCAATAAGTAATTCATGCATATAAAATATTCTCTCTCATTGAAAGTAATTTTATATGAAAGTCATTTTTTCCAACTATATTTCTTTAATAAAAAAGAACATCCAAGACATTTGTTCTATTATGTGTATTATAAGGAATAAAAATTGATGCAAAACTTCAAGTAGAATATATAATAAAATCAATGGCTATGATGGCTCATCATAAGATTAAGATCAAATGATCAAGGAGTCAAGGGCCAAGAAATCATCATCAATCATGCATTATAGAAAAAGTCTTAATATGGGCATTATGTAGTTGTAATGTTAATTAAAGTTTAAATTCATAACTTTAAACTTTGATATTCTGAATTTAAAATTTTGAATCTTGGAACATTAATTTTCCTTCCATAAGATGGGATTTGAATCTGAGTTTCTCTCTTTTAATTAGTTTAGGCTTAATTAGAGTCATGTATAGTTGATCACTCCTTTGATTGGAGCTAATTAGGGAGTGGTTCCACTCCACTTTCTTAATTGCTTTCATAGCTTTTATTTTTCCATAAGAGGGAACTGCCAATATTGGTATGATGTTAATGTGTTCCATTTTTTTTTATCAGAAGAATTATGACTTTAATAAACTAATAATTAAATTAAATGTTTTGACTTGTCAAATTCATCGACAATAAAAATGATCTAATCTAACTCAATATGAGCTTTAATAAAGCATGTGAAATATATTTGAAAGCTAATCGACATTAACTAAGAGATCAAATTCTCATAATTTGAATTTTATAAAATGATTTAATTTGAAAATTCTAAAAATTCCAAGGTGCAGTACTGTGGCATTGTACTTAATGGCGCATTCTCGTTGAGACTGTTGTGGAGTCGAGGTGGTGGCGCCCCAGCATTGAGCTCTCAATTTTTTTTGGAAAAAAAAGAATTTGGGGAGTGTGCTATAGCGTTAGACGGATCCGCTTTTACTCTAGGCCACATGTAGCGAGTGCAGTGGCACTGAAAAGTTAAGCATCGTGGTACTAGATCAGATTAGTAGTTTTTAAAATAGTAAAATATCTCTATCTATTTCATTAACCCTTACCTCCAACCAGCTTCCCCATTTTATTTTCCTTGCCGGGGAAGGAAAGAAAGAAGGAATATGGGAGGAGGAGAGAGAGAAGACAGAAAGTTGCTCGAGCCATTTTCTTCCATCAGACTTGTTACGAAATTTCTTATGAACGTGGTTGGTAACCTGAATCATACCTTTATTTTTAGTGATTTTGTATTTCATTATTTTAATCTCTCTCAATTTGATAAAAAAAAAAGTATTTTCTTTCAATTTATCAAACTTTCACTGTATAATTTTTTATATATGATAAATATAACTTTTATGAGCAATTTGACTATAAAATTATTCAATTTTATTGGATAAATTGATAGTCATGAGTTTCTAAAATTAATAAATAGCGTATAAATTTTTTCTGCATTTTATAGATTATTTTATTTTATACATGTTATTGAATCGCATAAAGAAAATGAAATACATGATATATGATAAATATGATATTTGCATATAAGCAATGAAGGCTAGATATGAACACTATCATTATTATGTGTTGACTATTAAAACATAATATCTTGTATATGAGGGTAAGCTGACATGTTTCCTTTTAATAAAAAAGTTTATGGTATGATCTTGAATGTTAGTCAAACATTATAATTATTATGGGTTGACTATTAAAACATAATATCGTGTACATATGGCTAGACCGATAAGTTTCCTTTTAAATAAAAAAAAGTAGTGGTATAATCATGAATATTAGTCTATAACCGATTAACTAATTACACCGACGGGTAGAGAATGAAGATGTTACTCCCAAAGATCTAAAATGAAAGAATTATCTATTTTATCATTTTAATCATTTGCCAAAGCTTCTATAAATCATCCATATAACTCAATATCCAACAAAAAGGCAATTAAATATAATTCACCATTAAACATTTCACTATATTCATTCACCAAAATCACATTTACAATATCCACGAGATCACTAACAATCATTAATCTATCAATAGCTCCTAATTACAAAAGAATAAAAGAAAATATAGTACAAAATCAAAATAAGAACATAATGATCTCAATCAATCTCACTCTATATGATCCTGACCCCATTCCTAATCTGAAATTAGTAAAATCATATAATGAGCTTACAAAACCCAATAGAAATTCAAAACTCGTTAAATTTTTTTCAATAAAAGATTTAAGAAATCAATATACATGCTTGGCTTAATAAATAGAATCAGTGGCTTTCAATATCATCAATGATTAGTTATCTCTAATACGATTCAATATGATCAATAACGAGAAGTAAGAAACATCATATTGAAATCCATAAATTAATGATAGATGCGAGAAATAAATACATCAAAAATCAATAAACCAGTATTATAGCACAATCATGCAGGTGTCAATATCATCAAAGTCATCAATCTTATCTATCTTATCAATCATTTATTCTTATGAAATAAGTACTGTAATGCATACATTTTTCTTTATCGATCAGTGCTATCAATGCTAAAAAATGTTATTATTATTATTATTATTATTATTATTATTATCAATGTATGAATTGCATCAGTATATGATTCAGTATATGGTTCAACAAGGCAAGACATCCAGCTTTAATGTGGTATTATCATTTCTTCATATGGATTCATCATTATCATTATCATTACAACAACTTTATCATCTTATCAATTCAGGTAGTTTTTAATAATCATTTAAGAGTTGTCACCTTTTAACCGTCAGCATAATTCAGTCATCAATTACAAGCTGCAATCGGGATAACGCCACAAACCATCTTTACTCTTTTGCAAGGTATTATGTTTTAACAGCAATATTGAATTAATTATAATGTTGTCAGCCAACCTTTCTTGTTTATATGCAATTACTATTTTTATTTCATATTAGGTATCAATCTCCCTTTCATGCATGAACTGTAATATAAATTGTTGAAATCTACAAATCCAAGAAAATTTATATAAAAATCAATAGTTTTAAAAACCATAACTTTCATTTTAAAAAATAAAATTTAATAATATTATATTCAAAATATCACGATAAAAGTGTGATAAATTAGGATAAAATACATTTTTATCAATTTAGGAGATTAAATTCATCAAACTAGAAATCAATGAAAACTGACGTGAGATTTGAGTTACTTATAATGATCAAAAGATTTTTTTCCTAACTGAAGCTGCATTAAAATGACCAAAAATTATCTTTCTCTCTCTTCCCTCTCTCCTCTCCCTCTCCCTTTCCTTCATGACCAAAAATAAGGTAAAGGTGGTTGCGTTGGAGCTTTAGAGCTTACAATTTATAATAAAATATACATAAAAAATATTATTAGTGGCCTAACGTTATAGTGACGCATGCTAAATTCAAAATTATTGCAAAACAAAGACTAAAACACCAAGGTGGCAATTTTTGGCTACATTGTACTCTTAATCTTAGCACCTCAGCGCTCCAAAGCACAGCACCGAAGTGCTTAATTTAGTTTAAACAAAAATTCAAAATTTCATTTTAAAATACAATTTTTTTCATATTTCGGGTTGTTATAATATACCCATCTTGAAAAAATATTGCCCTCAACATTTTCATGAATAAAAATAGATAAAATAAATCATTAAAAACAAATTTAATTTGATTCAAAATAAATTCAATTTTGTAATTTCACCAAAGCAATTTCATACGATTGAAAACCAATAAATCAGCTTAATTCCATTCAAAAAGCTCCAAAATAATATTGGTCATTGACTTATCACTCATTCACAAGTTCAATTACATACATATTGCCTATAAATCATTCAACATGCAATGCAATGCTAATCAATTAAAATTGAATACACATGATTAAAATTATACCAATGGAACATCTTGGTGCATCTCTATCATCCTGCATGAGCAAACAATAAACTCTTGGCCATACTAGTGTCAGTGATGGTATAGTAGATTGTGCAGGTTCTCTTTGATCTTCAATAATTCCTCATTTAGCTGTCTAGCTCTTAGATCATTTATTATATTCTCCAGAGTCAAGATTCCTTTGTCTATAGCCTTACTTGGCCTTCTCTCCTCTAAATCCAAATCTAGTTCCTATCATTATAAGGGATAATTAACCATCTGGTGTCCTCACTGTCCACATCTAAAATATTATCCAGTCATCAGAAAATATTGTCCAGTATATCTCTTGCCACATCGGGCACACTACAGTATACTACTCACACTCGACTTAGATCCTTTTATGTTGTCTAAATATTTACCCCTCTTCTCACTAATATCTCTCCATGTCATGTTACCCATTTTCTTCATATTCATATGCTATCTGAATTAGGGAATAACCAAATCATTCTCCACCAATCTCGCTCTCTCCACTTGCTATGAAAATTCTTGAATTCTCAAAAAACCACCATCAAGCCGCCGGTATGGAAAAAAACCGCCGGTTAATATAGAGTAACCGCCGGAAAAAAACGTCGGATTTCGACATTTTTCCTGTAGTGTATACTGATCAGCTTTGGAGCGCACCTTGCCAGTGTAGTAAATTTAACTTTATACTTCATCACTATCATTTCTCCATATTTCAATCTCATAAAGCCTCTTATATTTGTTGTTGAGCTAATAAGGGTATAAATCAGTCTCTAAAAATAATAGCATACTCTACCCATTAAATCTTTGCATTCATTTTACCATGAAATTTCTCCATCTGTTGTTGTATCCACCATCTTTCAGTCTCTAATTCAAACAGAAATACTATTAGTGACACTATCCTATGCTCTGGACACTACATACTATCAAATATTTTCTTTATCTTTAGCATTCAATCATCAACTACCTAGGGTTCTACAACTCCTTTAAATAATAGTAGCTTTAGTTTATAAAATATTTACAAATGTCTATCTTCTTATGATTCCTTATGTCCAATCTTCTTACTATGTATATCACTCATTACATGTGTAAGCATACTGACAAGCTACATCAAATTTTTGGATGGCTACAACTGCTATTGCATAATGTCTATTCTAGATATCCTGATCGATAAGATATATATATATATATATCGAACAATCAAATACAAAGATGAAAATTTTATGCTGCCCAAATTCTTCCACACTCATGATCAATTTTTATAGCTATGCTTACAATTCAATTCTTTCAATAACTATTCTGATACCAATTTATTCCCCTCAAGATCTAAATTGAAAAATTTGTCTATTTTATATTTTTAATCATTTGTCATTGCTTCTTTATATCATTCATATAACTCAATATCCATCGAAAGCAATTAAAAATCATACAACAAAAAATATTTCATCATATTCATTCACCAAAATCATATTTATAATAGTCAAGAGATAACTAGCAATGATTGATATATTAATAGCTCAAGACTATAAAAGAATAAAATAAAATACAACATGAAATCAAAAAAAAGAATATAAGGATCTCAATCAATCTCAAGCCTAGTGCCGTAGCAGTCCTACCCAACATCGCATCGATGCATGCTGAATTTATAATTACTATAAAATAGAAACTCAAACATCGCAATGGTGATTTCTGGCGCCACGGTGCTCTTAAGACTAGCATCGTAGCGCTCCAAAGCACAGTATTGAAGCACTCTAATTTAAAAAAAAAAGTATTTATATTTTAAAAAATATATTTTTTTTTTATATTTCGGGTTGTTAGAGACCACTCTTTATAGATTTATTGAAAGTCACTTGTTAAAATAAATGATTAGTAGAAATAATTAAAAGATACGATTGACATATAATAATGGATTGATATGACCGATAATGATAGACAGACGGATGGAAAACACCACTTTAAAAGTTGGATATCATGCCTTGTTATTTATATTCATATTTATATTTACATAAAATCATAGGATTTGATTAAATTAATTGATAGATAGAATTGATAACAATTAGTATTGAGACTGATATAATATATGATAGGGATATTAATTTGATAGATGTTGATAGACATATTAATACATCATATTGATTAGCATATTGATATAATTTATTGATATGGCATATTGATAAACAAATACATGACTTAACATTTGATAGAAAGCATATAATATAACCATCAACATGAAAATAATTGATAGTGTTGTAGTGAACACTGTACTGATTATCATAATTTTTTGCTTTCTTGTCTTAATAAATATAAGGGATTTTTACATACTTAACACCTAAAACTATTAAAAATACATATTTAACACCTAAACTTCTATATTTACTAATATACCGCATAAAATCCCCTTTTTCTTCTATTCTAACACTCCATTGAAGCGATGAGATACTTGTATTCACTGTGAAAGGATGCCATTGACGGGGAAGACAGTCGTTGATAGTTATTTTTGACAGAAAGTTTAAACGGAATGTTAGAATTGATTAAAAGAGTGGTTTTAGGTGGTATATTAGTAAATATAAAAGTTTAGGTATTAAATATGTATTTTCAATAGTTTTAGATGTTATGTATGTAAAAATCAGTATCATTCAATATCATCAATGATTAGTTATCTCTAATACGATTCAATATGATCAATAACGAGAAGTAAGAAACATCATATTGAAATTCATAAATTAATGATAGATGCGAGAAATAAATACATTTGAAATCAATAAATCGATAATCAATAAACCAGTATTATAGCACAATCATGCAGGTGTCAATATCATCAAAGTCATCAGTCTTATCTATCTTATCAACTATTTATTCTTATGAAATCAGTATTGTAATGCATACAATTTCTTTATCAATTAGTGCAATTAATGCTAAAAATGTTATCAATGTGTGTGTGTGTGTCTATATATATATTATCAATGTATGACTTACATCAGTATATGATTCAGTATAGGGTTCAATAAGGCAGGACATCCATCTTTAATGTGATATTTTGATTTCTTCTTAGGCATTCATCATTATCATTATCATTACAACAACTTTATCATTTTATCATTTCAAATAGCTTTTAATAATCATTTAACAGTTGTCACATTTTACCCGTCAGCGTAATTCAGTCATCAATTACAAGCTACCACCAGGATAACACCACAAACCATCTTTACTCATTTGCAAGGTATTATGTTTTAACAACAATACTGAATTAATTATAATGTAGTCAGCTAACCTTTTTTCCTTATATACAAGTACTATATTTATTTCATATTAGGTATCAATCTCTCTTTCATAAATGAATTGTAATATAAATAGTTGAAATCGATAAATCCAACAAAATCTATATAAAAATCAATAATTTAAAAAATCATAACTTTCATTTTAAATAATAAAATTTAATAATATTTCATTCAAAATATCTATAAAGCTCGTATCTATTCTATACAAAAAATTTCACATTAAAAGTGTGGTAAATTAGGAGAAAATATATTTTTATAAAATTAGGAGATTAAATTCATCAAAGTAGAAATTAATGAAAACTAAGGTGAGATTTGAGTTACTTACAACGATCAAAAGATTTATTTCCTAACTAAAGTTGTGCATGAAAATGACCAAAAATTAGCTTTCTCTCTCTTCTCTGTCTCCTCTCCCTCTCCCTTTCCTTCTTGACCAAAAAAGGGGTGAAGGTGGTTGCGTTGGAGCTTTAGTGCTTACAATTTATTATATTATGTACATAAAAATATTATTAGTGGCCTAATGTCATAGTGACGCATGCTAAATTCAAAATTATTGCAAAACAAAGACTAAAACACTAAGGTGGCAATTTTTTGCTCCATTGTACTCTTAAGCTTACCACATCAGCGCTCCAAAGCATAGCACTGAAGTGTTTTAGTTTAAACAAAAATTCAAAATTTCATTTTAAAATACTATTTTCATATTTCGGGTTGTTATAATCTACCCATCTTGAAAAAATATTGCCCTCGACATTTTCATGAATAAAAATATATAAAATAAATCAATGAAAACAAATTTAATTTGATTCAAAATAAATTCAATTTTGTAATTTCACCAAAACAATTTCATACTATTGAAAACCAATAAATGAGTTTAAATCCATTCAAAAATCTCCAAAATAATATTGATCATTGACTTATCACTCAATCACAAGTTCAATTACATACTTATGCCTATAAATCATTCAACATGCAATGCAATGCTAATCAATTAAAATTTAATGCACAAGATTAAAAATTATATCAATGGATCATCTTAGTGCATCTCAATCATTCTGCATGAGCAAACAATAAACTCTTGGCCATACTAGTGTCAGTGTTGGTATAGTAGATTGTGCAGGTTCTTTTTTATCTTCCATAACTCCTTATTTATGTACTGTCTTGCACGTAAATCATTTATTATATTCTCCAGCTCCAATATTCCTGTCTGTAGCCTTGGCCTTCTCTCCTCTAAATCCAAATCCAGTTCCTATCATTATAACGGATAATTAACCATTTGGTGTCCTCACTGTCCACATCTAAAATACTATCCAGTCATAAGAAAATATTGTCCAGTATATATCTTGCTATATCAGGCACACTACGGTATACTACTCACACTTGACTTGGATCCTTTCATGTTGTTTAAATATTTACCCCTCTTCTCACTAATGTCTCTCCACATCATTTTTACCCAATATCTTCCTGCTCATATACTGTCTGAATTAAGGAATAACCAAATCATTCTCCACCAATCTCGCTCTCTCCACTATCTATGAAAATTCCTGAATTCTAAGTGGTACAAGTGGATGTCTCAACTCATCCTTCAATTCTCATAGAAATCAGTAGCATTTTTCATCCAGCCAAAGACTAAGCAAAGATAAGGAAAATACATCCTCAGGCCGGCCAGCCAACATAAAAAGGAGAAACCAGATCTCCAACCAGAGCCACAAAAAAACTGGCCACCTGAATCTCAATGCCACGACCCAACCTGTGAAAAAGCAGGAAAGCAGAAAAATAGAAAACTAAGCCAATACAGTGAACCCGTTGAACAGAACAGCACCACAGACCCAAAAACCAAAACCAAGAGGAAAGACAATTAAATTCTAACATAAGGAACATAAATTCTGTCAAGATTAAGAAGGCCTGAGGCATAGCAGAAGAGTTCTCCACCAAATCCTTGAAACCTTCAATACCAGCACCAAACTGAGCAAGCCACCTAGCACAGGAGTTACCCTCTTAAGGCACCAGAGAGTACTCACTCTGGAAATGCATCAAAGATGAAAATTTTATGCTGCCCAAATTCTACCACACTCATGATCAATTTTTATAGTTATGCTTATAATTCAATTCTTTCAATAACTATTATGATACCAATTTATTCCCCTCAAGATATAAATTAGAAATTTTGTCTATTTTATATTTTTAATCAATTTTCATAGCTTCTTTAAATCATTCATATAACTCAATATCCATCGAAAGCAATTAAATATCATACACCAAAAAATATTTCATCATATTCATTCACCAAAATCATATTTATAATAGTCAAGAGATAACTAGCAATCTTTGATATATTAATAGCTCAAGACTATAAAAGAATAAAATAAAACACAATATGAAATCAAAAAAAGAATATAAGGATCTCAATCAATCTCACTCCATATGGTTCTAACCCTTTCTATGACCTGAAATTAGCAAAATCACATAATGAGCTTACAAAGCCTAGTTGAAATCTAAAACTTGCTAAAGCTTTCAATACAAGATCTAAGAAATCAAAATGCATACTTATCTCAATCAATAGAATCAATAGCATTCAATATCATCAATGATCATTTATCCCTAGTATGATTCAATATAATCAATAACGAGAAGTGATAAACATCATATTGAAATCTATAAATCAATGATAGGTACGAGAGTATAAATACTTCAAAAATAAATAAATTAGTATTGTAGTGCAAATATGCAGTTGTTACCTTATCAATATTTATTCTTATTGAATAAGTACATGTAATGCACACATATTTCTCTATTATATATCAATGTTATCAAAGCTAAAAATGAATTAATGTATGAATTGAATCAGTATATGACTTAGTATAATATCAGCAAGGTAAGATATCCATATTTAATGTGGTAATTTCTTTCCTTCATCTGTATCCGACATTATTATTACAGTAACTTTATCATTTTATCATTTCAAATAGCTTTCAATATTAATTTAAGAATCATCACCCTCTATTCATCTGAGTAATTCGAACATCAATTATAGATTATAACTGGGATAATAACATGAATTATCATTAAAGTAAAGCTGGTCAGCCCACCCTCCTGCATTGGGTATTATATTTTAACAGTCAACTCAAATTAATTATAGTGTTAACAGATAGTCATCCTTGCTTATATATATGTACTACATTTATTTCATATCAGATGTATCAATCTTCCTTTCATGCATGAAATGTAATATAAATTGTTAAAATCTATAAATTCAAAAAAATCTATATAATAATCAATAGCTTCAACAAATCATAAATTTCATTTTAATCAGTGAAATTCAACAATATTAAATTCAAAATATCCATAAAGTTTGTAACTATCATATACAAAAAGTTACTTGATAAAAGTACAATAAATCAAGAGAAAACATATTTTTATCTATTTAGGAGAGATTAAATTCGTCAAATTCAAAATCATTGAAAACTAAAGTGAGATTCAAATTGCTTACAATTATCAAAAAACTTTTCCTAACTGAAGCAATGTAGGAGGACGATCAAACATCCCGAGTAAACCACGGTCGAAATGGGGTAGAGGTAGCAATGCTGGAGCTTTAGTACATAGGATATATATATACTCAACTCAAACCCAACCCATTTAATAAACGAGTAAAAAACACCAACCCAGTACCAACCTGAATGACCCGAACTTAACTCGTTAACCCATTTTGGTTAAATGAAATTATAAGTTATTAACTATTAAATTTAGGATATTTAATAAAAAAAAAGAGTTTACACGCATGTTAAAAATTAAGAAAAAATTATTATTAAACGTGTCATTTTCAGATCAAAAATGAGTCTACAAGTCAACATGAACCTGACTCATTTAATAAATGGATCAAAAAAGCCAACCCAAACTTAGATTTTTTTTAGCCGGGTTGGCAAGTCAGTTCATTTATTGACAGCCTAGGATCAATATAAATAATACGATGGAGTTTTTTTAATTCTAGCTAGTCAAATTTATCAAAATGTCTCTCCCAAAAACTCTATAAATGAGGCCTCATTCTCTACCTAAAATAAATGTTCAAGAGTTGAAAGGGATGATAAACTCTATAAAAATTTTCAGTGATCATCATTAATGACCACCATCGTCAATCGTCACTATCATCCCTAGATTTTTCTCATCTAACAAAAAACTATCCAAACTAAATATTTGCATTCCATTTAAAATACACATATATCTTAAATATTTGCATTCAACTTAAACATCATCATTTGCCCATATTGTACTTAAAAAATAAACAAACTAAAGAACCACCCAAAAAATAAATAAAACTAAGATCCACAATCACTATTACTTACTTTCCAAATAAATTGAGATAAAGACTAATGTTGATGACTACCAATAACTATGGAAATATTGTATCAGATTGACCTAATTTTAGCATTTCCCTACCAAAAGCTATGATTATTATATTGTGTACACTCACATGACCAAAAAAAAAAAAAAAAAAAAGTAAAAACAAGCTATTGGTTATAGAACCTTCTTTATTTTAATTTAAAAATGATGAGGACGCAAAACACAATTTTATTTCTGGAATGATTGATTAGATGAAAGATATAAATCTTCAACAGTTACTTTATTCGTCTATTGTTTTTATTTGCCTTTCAACATCCTACCCATCGCATCTTTCCATTGCTTTCAAAAAATTACATCAGAACTTTTTAATATAAATTATATTAAATAAATTAAAATTTTATTAATTTTATTTCAAAAGTAATATAATAAAAATTATTTATTTATAATATTTGATACTTCATCAAAAATCACTTTGATCGGGCATAGATCTCAAGGCATAATTAAGTCGGAAATCTTTGAGATTAAGGTTTCATTTGGGACAACTTTATTACTGTTTCTTAAAACAGTTTTTAATACAAAAATTTAAGAAGAAGTAAAAAAAGTCGTCCCAAACGAACCCTAAAGCTTCATTTGGGACAGCTTTCTTACTGCTTCTTAAAATGATTTTTTAATACAAAAATAAAAATTTTGTACTATAAATCAAATTTAAGAAGCACTAAGAAAGTCTTCCCAAACGAAACCTAAGGCTTAGTTTGAGATGGCATTCTTACTTCTTTTTAAAACACCTTTTTAATTAGTGTAAAAATTTTATAAATTACAAAATTTTGTACTTAAAAACTGTTTTATAAATCAGTAAGAAAGCCGTCCCAAACAAAGCTTAAATTTGGGACCATCCAAACTTTGATTTCAGCAAACTTATCGTAGAACTGACCATCTCTGTGAGACAAACCCAATGATACTAAAATCAATCTAATCTGAGCCCAATGGGCCCAAATCAAGAGTTTGAATCATATTTCAAAGCTTCCGGATGAAGGACATTATTTATAATCAACGACAAACAGTGGAATCAATTCAACTAGCCGAGGCCCGATTCGTTTTTCTCCTTTCCAGGATTTTTCAAATAAAAATTCTAATATCTATTATAACTCCTACGCTCTTATGTTTTATCTTTGTGTAAGTTGAATATTCATGCAAAATTAGGACATTAAATTCTTTATCTCTCTACTGTCATAAATGTTGCAGCATATAAAAATATTAATCTTAGAATAAATTTAGTAATTTATAAATTCATTCTAATATACAATTTTGATTAAAAATTTGCTTTGAGGCATAATTTTCGAATAATAGTTCAAAAGCTTTTACGTCATTAAAGCATCTTTTTTCAGGATGGGTTAAGGTCCACTTAAAATTGTTCCATTTTATCTTCACCCGAATAGTCTCGGTCAATATTTGTTGTTATCGCATGCGTACATGTAAAAAATCCCAGCCGTTCGTTCCTTTTAGAAGGCTGGGATTGAAATTGAATTTATATATTTTAGACTTTATTTGAGACAGTTTTCTTTCTACTTATTAAAGTAATCTTTTAGTATAAAATTTTATTTTAACTAGAATTATTCGTGCTAAAAAATTGTTTTATAATGTAAAAAAGAAAGTTGTCCTAGGCTTCATTTGGGACGGCTTTCTCACTGCTTCTTAAAGCAATGTTTTAGTACAAAAATTAAAATTTTTTAACTAAAAAGTTGCTTTAAGATGCAGTAAGAAAGCCGAACCAAACCAATCCTTAGGATTCGTTTGGTACAGCATTCTTAATGCTTTCTAAATCAAAGTTTTAGTTAAAATTTTTCTTGAATTATTAATTTTTGTACTAAAAACTCATTTTAGAAAGCAATGAAAAAGTTGTCACAAACGAATTAAGCCTTAATCAATATTATCATAATTCATTTAAAACTATTTAAATTGCTTAATGAAGGTAATATTTAAATCAGCATATTGTTTATCCCATGAGCTTAAATTGGTATTAGATATTTTGATGATCATAAATATATTTGGTTTAAGCTAATGAATAACATGTATGTGCTAATACATGTATTAGCATTTCATGTACAAACTAGAAAAAAAAAATTAAGTAATAGGAACACCCAGCAAAAATACAAGACTTAGAGTTCGTTTGAGACAGCTACAGTTTTTTGTGAAGATGGTTGTAAAGGTACTTTGGAGAAAGTAATTTTTTTAAGCTATTATAAAAAGTAACTTCCTAGTACAAAAATTCTTGAAAACATTAAAAAAATAATCACCAAATAGAAATTGCGGTCCCTATAGCTAAAGAAATTCAAAGTATATCACAAGTCAAGCAAGCCAACCTAGCAAGAAAGATTTCAAAACAACCCTTTCAACTTTATTAATATATATTATAATATATATTTTTTTATTTTTCAAGTTTAGAACTTAGTAAGATAACCATAACATACACATGATTGTGATGGGTTTAAAAATTATCAAGTAAAATAGATCATATTATGCGAAGTTGATTGTATCATATGATCTAGCTAGTTTTCATAATCATTACTTATTATATATTGACATTTGGAGTAATTCATGAAATATGATAATCAATTCATCATGTGATGCGGTATTTATATTATAATGAATGATATGTAATTTTAGTATAATTACACACAAAATCAACTAACATAACATTCACATGATTACTTTGCATTTGGCATAACATGCATTGTTGGCATAATATATGTCTATTGATGAGCATAATAGATAGATCTATATGTTATGATCATTCCATATGATAGCTACAAGATATTTGTTATTATGACCCGTATGATAATTGACATTTGGAGTAATTAATGAAATATGATAATCAATTCATGTGATGCGGTATTTATATTATAATGAATGATATGTAATTTTAGTATAATTACACACAAAATCAACTAACATAACATTCACATGATTACTTTGCATTTGGCATAACATGCATTGTTGGCATAATATATGTCTATTGATGAGCATAATAGATAAATCTATATGTTATGATCATTCCATATGATAGCTACAAGATATTTGTTATTATGACCCGTATGATATGAAATGAGTGTAATAACATATAAACTAATAACACATATGATAGATATACTGATGATAAATATGATAGATAGACCGAAGATAGATGTGATAGACTGATGACAGATGATATATTAGACCAATGAAAAATGATAGATATGACCAATGCCAAATGATAGATATAATCGATGACAAATAAGATAGATGATAGATATGATAGTTGACGGACAATAGATAAGACAGATGATAGATAATATAGATATATATGTAATTGATGACTGATAAGACTGAAGATACATGAGATATGATATACGGTGATTGATTAGATGATGATATGATAGATTTATAAGTATGATTGTTTGATTGACATGATTGATATGCAGCAAATTGATAGAGTACTGATATGACCATATGATATGTGATGGGGATATATATAT